>NC_134413.1:68823254-69123254 GCF_038048845.1 Mixophyes fleayi
TTGCTTGAGGATAAGCGAGTAGAAGAAACAAGTATGGCAACAGTGCGCAGGAGTGACACCCTCCGTATTGCTCATTCATGCCTCGAAAATTAGTTACAAAGATTGCCGTGACTCTTTTACAAAGCCAAGATTGTTGAGTGAAGGAAGCAGGATTTAAAAAAGACGGGTTCGTTTTACCTGCCTCATATTAGCCTGGCGTGGAAGCAGTGCCGGATTAAGGGAATAGGGGCCTTCATTCCCCCGTGAGGGCCCCCCCGGCACTTACCTCCTTCCCCGGCGGGCTGTATGCTCTTTACTGAGGAGATGTCGTGAGAGTGAGACTCACGAGATCTCCTCAGTAAGGAGACTACAGCGCGCCGGGGAAGAACTGCAGGGAAAGTGCTCAGCAGCACTGATCGCGCCGGGGGCGCCCCCGACCAATCAATAATGCTGCTGAGCACTTTGAAGGGCCCCCTGGATGCCATAGGCCCCTGGGCTGTAGCCCAGTTAGCCCTATGGTTAATCCGGCCCTGCGTGGAAGACATGGGGGAACTACGAGCATATTAGCCTAGGGCGGCCTGAACTTTCAATCAGGCCGTGAGCGGCGGAATGGATATTCAGAAGTAGCGGTCTAAAAAACGTAACGGGAATGTAAGTGAATGTAATTTGATAGTGTTACCATGAAGGCTGTAGGAGAAGTGGCGGTATGGCATACCACTGTATACACCCCACTTCCACCACTGCAAAACACAAGCAATATATATTAAACTAAGCATGAAATACACTATTTATCTCCTTAATTTAGAGAGATTCAATGACCAGATCAATTAGCATAGTGGAACAGAGATAGTTTTTTCTATAATATAGGCAAAATTACACAAAATACACTTACATTTACTATTTGAGTAGTTACCTTATAACTACTTACAAACTTTCTACTCCTCCCCTCCGGAGATCCCGGAGGGGAGGTGAAATGTGAGTATGGAAAGGGGGCGGGGAGCGGCGGATTGCGTCATTTTGGCCCTGCGACGCAATGACTCGAAACCGTAATTTTTCTGTAGGGGGTGGGACAAAATGGCACAATTCACTGTGAATCGCGACATAGAGGCTCCCATCCTGTCCGCTTCACTAGGCACTGGCCAGGAAGCAGGAGAACGGCCTACCCGGAACTTGGGAGTCTCTTGCACATTCCTGGAGAGTGGGCAATCATCTAGTTTTCCTGATTATATTGTGCACCTTCTGCTGGTAAGCATGGAATAAGAACTGAAAGCTGAACTAAGCTTGAAGGAAATTAAAATCTGAGGATGTATCACTAAGCTGTGGCTAGTCCTCCTGGGTCTAAAGTTTAACTGAGGAGAAGTACGCTCATCTGATGTGACAGGGGAGGGCTAGGTATAGACTATAAGATTGATGGGTGGAGAGTAAACAATTCTCTTGAGTTCAGGAATTTGCCCGCCCAGCCTCTCCGGTTGGCTGAACTCAGGTACCTATTATGGATAGTCAGGCTGTTCTCTGGTGATGGTGTCCAGTTCCTGGTATATTGGCGTTGCTGGTGGAGCTCCTGGATGGCGAGTTACAGGAAAACGCAGTCCAGTCAACGACCAGTGCTTGGGGCGTACATTATGTTAGTGGGCATACTGAACCCGCCTCTCTTCGATGAGTCGGCTATAGTCTCGGTCCAGGTACCGTCCATGTGGGTTGGTTTGTGGTTGCGTTCCTTTTAGCCCAGAAGGATTGCGGGTTCTGTAGTGTCCAGGACAGATGGTCCTGGCAAGGTAGATATGTGCACCCAGGGATTTTTGGTTGTCCCCCTGTTTGCGGATGTCCCTTGGCTGATGCTGGGGCATCCTGGTTGCCTGGCGGATGTCTTACTGGCTGCTTCCTTCTCCATCACCATATTTGCCAATAATCTCCTTTTTAATTCTGCCACAGTGATGTCTCGCGTCAATCCTTCAAAGTAGCTTAATTGAGTATTAAGAGGTTGAGTGAAGAAATGGATATCAGCATTTTATTGAAACAAAAGGGCAGGACACATCCAGTCCCCTCAAATCAAGACTGTCCTGTCTAAATTTGAAGAGCCGGGAGGTACGATATTATGGGAACAAGAAGAAAGTTGAAAAACCCCTTTAACTTTAAAACAAATTGAAACATGTTTGCGTGGGTTTCCTCCTGGTGCTCCGGTTTCCTCCCACACTCCAAAAACATACTGGTAGGTTAATTGGAAAACGTTTAATTGTATTACACTTTTATTACAAAACGCTCTCTAACAGACCGGTGAAAAAAGTAGCTACGATTTTTTCTCTACTACTTCTATCCTATGAGTTAAGTCATCATCTGCCAACGGCCTTAATGCTAATAAATTTGCGGTTGCAATAGGTCATTAGCCTGTACCACAGGCATTTTTGCCAGCTTACTGGCTATTCAGCAGGAAAAACTTTTAGCTGTCTGTCACTCTGGCTGATGGGCTCAGCGCATTCACAGTCTCAGAGAGCAATTTGAGAGTCGAGGTGCAATACCCCCCGGCTGTAACAATTAGTTTGTATCAGGTTTAAAGACCAGTTATTTCCTGTGTCATAATCCCAGCCCTCCAACAATGGACTCATGTGTCACACCTAATAATACTCAGCGTGTGTAAAGTCTAAGTATGACGGCTAGACCCTGTGTGTTATAGGCTCCACTCCGGGAGCTTTAGAGTACTCAGATTTAGGCATTGTTGTTAATGAAAACCATTGTATTATTACCTGTTAAATACTAAGACAGGACTCTTTAATATGCTTACAGTGGAGGTGTGTGTGTGTGTGTGTGTGTGTGTGTGTGTGTGTGTGTGTGTGTGTGTGTGTGTGTGTGTGTATATATGTATATATATATATATATATATATATATATATATAGATATAGATATAGATATAGATATATATAGAGTGAGTGAGAGAGATAGATAGATAGATGCAGGTAGATAGATAGATAGATAGATACAGATAGATGCTACAGATAGATAGATAGATAGATAGATAGATAGATAGATAGATAGATAGATAGATCATACTTGCCAACATTTTTTTTTTTTCTTCCGGGAGATGCCGGCTGGGACGTGGGCGTGCAGGGGGCGGGGCTGCGAAATCGCGTCATTTTGGCCCCGCCCCCGTGACGGAATGACGCAAATCGCGTCATTTTACAGTGGGGGCGGGGCTAAACGCCGCGATTCCGGGTGAATCGCGGCGTTTAAACTAAATTTTTCCCCCTTCCTATCAGGGAGATTGCCACACTCGTCCGGGAGACTCTCGCAAAATGCGGGAGTCTCCCGGACAATGCGGGAGAGTTGGCAAGTATGAGATAGATAGATAGATACATACAGATAGATGATACTGATAGATAGATAGATAGATACATACAGATAGATGATACTGATAGATAGATAGATAGATAGATAGATAGATAGATAGATAGATAGATAGATAGATAGATAGATAGATAGACAGATACAGATAGATATATTAAACATGAATTGTGTGACCTTTAATAGAGACAAGTATTTTCGTTTTTAAACACAATTAAATTTACTAACAATGCAACAACATTAATTTAGACTTTGTATTAAGAAAGCTCTTTATATAAAAAAAAATATTTCCTACTGTTGCACTACAAATCTTGCAGCTTAAGACACCGGTTTTAACGTCCCTCATTACAGGGGCACCCCTATATAACTATAAATGGGCAATAGCAAAGCATATAAATTGCATTGCATTCAGATTATATGGTGTCTCTGTTTGCATGTATCCTGTGGTTATGTCTAGCTAATGGGAGTAATAATACCCTGTGGTTTGATCTAGCTAATGTGAGTAATATTACCCTGTGGTTATGTCTAGCTAATGGGAGTAAGAATTCGGCGCATATTGATTGACCTTGATTTTGACAATGACAGCTTTTAAAAACTCCTTGAAATGCAGTTTTGCTATATAATAAATAGCATCTGTGTGAGACTTTGAGCTGTCATGGTGTTACTGTTGCTTTACAGCGGTGATGCTGTGTGTGTTACTCCAGGAGGGTGGTGATGTGTGACAGTGGATGAATCATGAATAAATGTGTCACTATAGAAGAGAGGTGGAAATATGTTACTCTGGGGGGATGTGTTACAGGCCAGGCATGAGGAAGAAATGTGTTACTACTGTGAGGATTCACAACACTAGCTCCAGATGACAGCTGCCAGAAAACAATTACTGTGAGGATTCACAACACTAGCTCCAGATGACAGCTGCCAGAAAACAATTACTGTGAGGATTCACAACAGTAGCTCCAGATGACATTTGCCAGAAAACAATTACTGTGAGGATTCACAACACTAGCTCCAGATGACAGTTGCCAGAAAACAAAAACTACAAGTCTTCACAACACTAGCTTCAGGTGGCAGCTGTCAGATAACTATTCACAATGACAACAACAAACACCTTTTCTCAATTCCTGTAATCCAGTATTTTACCTTCTCCAATGCCCTGACTTTGGCTTCGTTCATCACTATTCTATCTTCTACATTCCTTTTACTTCAGAAGTGAGGGAGGAATGTGCTACTATCTTTGCATATTTATAAGGTGGACAAAGGTACAGTAAAATTAACCTAGGAGGATCTTATGTGCTGATGGGGATGAAAGAAAAATCAAATTACTGCTCATCATCAATACACACAAAGGTCTACACCGCTATAATAGGCTGGTGTTTGGTATTGCCTCCGCACAAGCCATATGGCGGCAAGCCCTGGAGCAAGTCTTACAGGAGTTACCAACTGTACTCAGTGCTATCTGGATGACATTATAATGGAAGTATGCAATAAATAACCTCAAGACGGTCCTACAGCCACTAGAACAGTACCGATTATGGGCCAAATGAGAAGTGTGAGTTCTGTAAAACATTTGTTATACATTGCGGATACACTATTGAGGGTCATGGACTTCACAAAGGTCAAGAAAAAGTTAGGACAGTCTTAAAAGCCCCACAGACAGAAGATGTCTCCTTGTGATCCTTCCTGGGTTTCAACATTTATTACAATAGATTCTTACCTGCCTCTAACAAATTGGACAGAAATTATCATGGTCCCAAGAATGTGAACATGCTTTTAAAAAGGCAAAGGTACTGGTTTCATCTAAAGCCATACTAAACCAGTATGACCCTTTGCTATCCTTCAAGTTACATAAGCAGACTGAGAGGGGGGGTTCCTAGTGCCTGGAAACCCCCCTCCAAGCCTGGGGCACTGTATAATTGAGGTGGCTGGACCCTTCTCCCGCTTCACACAGCTCTGCTTGAAAAGGGAGAGCTGCGTGCACCTAACAGTAGTCCACGCAGCATTGCCCATGTATATTATGGGGATAGGAAGAGTTGGAGAGCAGCCAAGCACTGTCTAAAATTATAGCCACGCCCCCATGCATGCTGGTCACGCCCACTGGCGGCGTGGTGTGGAAACCCCCCTCTACAAATCCTGCATTTGCCCCTAAGTTGGCTTGCGATGCATCAGCATATGGAATATAAGTCATTATGCCCCACATAATGGCAGAGTGTAACTATGCTCAAATATACAGAGAAGCATTGAGTCTGATCTGGGGAGTAAAACACTTCAATGAATACTTACATGGCAAGAATTTTACCCTTGCAACAGATCACAAGTTACTATTGTCCATTAATCATCGAAAAGGTATCCCGATCACGCATGCAACATTGGGCCTTATTCTTAGGGGGCTAAGACATTAAGTTCAAAAGAACCTTGAACCATGCTAATGCAGATGGGTCATGAGAGCCTGCCCCCATACTAGCGGTGGACAGATTAGATGCATTTACACTAGCACAAGTTGAATGCCTCCAAATTAAGCATCAATAATACATCGGGAGGCCGGAAGAGATGTGACACTAGCCCAAGTGTATGCAGCTACCCAGGAGGGATGGACAGGCTGTATCATGTGGGGCATGAGAATCATTATGCCTGCAAAATTGCAGGCAAGAGTTCTAGACGAACTCAATGTAGGAAACCTTGCTAGAAGCTTAGTTTCGTGGCCAGGGCTCGATCAACAGCTTGAGCTACTGGCCAAAAGATGCTCCAGGTACAAAATATCGGCACCACTACTCCTGAGGGGATGGTCTACTACACCACGGCAATGAGTTCCAGTTGACTCTGGGGAACCGTTCATGGGGACGACATTCCTGTGTGATAGAGGCCTGTTCCAAGTGAATTATTTACCAGGGCCTCCATTATGGCTACTCACACAATAGAAGGGCTACATAACCTTTTTTTTTACTGTATTATGAACAAAAACCACCTTTTTCAGAAAAAAACGCTGCTTTCTGTGAAGAGACAAATTTGGAAATACCTGGACATAAAGCCATTAAGAATTATCCTATTGGACACTTCTTAGGAGGATCAGGTATTTAACACCATCCCCTCCCCCGTCTGGCAATTGCTTCACCTGCCGGAACACATATATGTGCTTAAACTTAGCCCTGAAGAAGCCCCTAATCTAGAAGGGTGAAATGCGTTGGCCTTTAGACTTTATGAGATCTTGAAAGTTTGCCTTACCGGATCTCCAATCAGCATTACAGATACTGCCACACTTCTATCAACATGTGCTCAGACGTCACCTGTTCAATTACAAGGATCAAACTTGTTGGTGAAATCTCTGTGGCAAGCCTGGCCCTTTGAGGAAGTGAAGATAGAAGTTTTCCAAAGGAAGATCCAGAATCACAACAAGGACGTCAAAGGAGACTGCAGCCCCCACAAGATACATGTGAGTGTGCCGATAGGTACAGGAACACTATTAAAACTTTAAAACTGAATATTACTTTCATAACGTTGGAACTGCATGAAACCAATACAGGAGGACATAATAAGTTATACGAATACTAAAAGGATTATGTCCAGACCATCATCAATTTAATTTATTGCTATCTTCTTCTCTTATGAAGATTTTCTGTGTAAACATACATTGTTTTTATTACTAAATTTGATCTTTAAAGTTTTATATCTGTTGCACTAATACCGATTAAGTGACTGTATACTATAACTTATAGATGTGGTCTGATTTTGCTATCTTCCATCTAGCTAAAAATTTTATTCACATACTGTGCGCCTAGGGGGTTCAAACAATTACCAATTACTGTTAGCATAAATGAAAGGACATTGGGTTCCCCTTTTTCTATTTCACTTACTGGCCATTGACAATGAACCTCAGTTCACAGGTGAAGAGTTTCAAGTAGTCCTGAAGAAGAACGGCATTCATCCTATCACATCCGTCCTTTACCACCTGGCCACCAATGGATTGGCTGAGCGGTTGGTGCAAATACATAAACAAGCATGTCGGGCAATGTCCAATGATATGGGCACGTTACAACAGAAGCTTGCTACGTTTCAATTTGCATATCGTAACTCAACATATGCAGGGCCATCTTTTCCATTGGGCACGATGGGCAGCTGCCCGGGGGCCCCAAGGGCAAGGGGGCCCCATAGGCAGGGCTCTTAATGAGAATAAATAATCCTGCAAAAGACATAAACCTGCAGAAAAAAACCTTCAAGGGTCACTGAGCAAGTACATCTATCTATCTCTATCTATCTATATCTATATCTGTATCTGTATACATCTATATATCTATATCTATATCTAGGGGCCCCGGTGCACTGCTTTGCCCGGGGGCCCATAATGTTGCTAAGATGGCCCTGAACATATGCTACAACCGACCAATCACCGGCTATGCAACTCTTCAGCTGGAATCTGAGATCCGGGTTAGATGTTCCGAAACCAAACACTGATCCAGAGCAAAGGGAAGGCTATATACCATGTACAGCGGCAGTACTATGAGTATTACAGTACTCCTATCGCTAACAAACCTTTATTTTTTATTTAAATTTTTTACCACTTGGAAGACCAAGTCCTAGCTTGCAGTTCAAGTGCATATGCCCGAGCCAGCAAGCCTGCTCTTGCATGTAGGGGGGGAACCCTGCACTGGCTGGGTCAGCTTTACCGCTTCAAGCCAGTATCGGCGACCTTTAATGGTAAAGAGGGCAATAGAAGATTTTCTAAATTTCTGGACTATAGTCTAAACAACAACAACAACACACAATTATATAGAAACATTTATGTGAACTGTTTGCACTCTGATTGGCTAACTGAAGGGTGGTTATCATGTCAACGCTTCAACGCTGCAGTTTACTAGGGATGATTGCGCAGGATACATAAGAGCTGAATTGTTGACATGGTGACACGTTAATGTCAAGGGGAACAACTCATTTTCGGAAAGCTTCAGCGCTAAATGCACTGCATGGGGCATCTTCAAGCACGTCATGTGTGGAGGAGAGATTGAAAGCACCTGTACCTCCCAACAGTCCAGTTTTTGGGGAGACAGCCCCGAATTGCTGTCCTCAACAGAGGTGGCGCTTGTGTGAAAATGACTGGAGTTTCTCTAGAAAGAGGCTGTTGCGGGAGGTATGGCTTATTTTGTCCAGATTTTCCATATGTCAATTTTGGGAGCCATGATATAATAACAGATTATATCATGCACATCCTCGTTTGTTCTCTGCAGTGGTCCTAAAAAGAGCTTTCTGGACCTCAATGCACAATTTAAATGTTCATTCCCCCCACATCTCACAGGATGAGTTCACAGAACAGTGTTTAATAGCTTAGGACATCACAGAGGAATATTGTGATCCCTAATGGTGCCTTTTAAATAAACTATAATAATAATAAAGTATATAGTGGTATATTGTATGGGAGAGCAACACAGGTAGTTAATATAACATATTGGCATCCAACTGGCGAGAAATGCAAGGAAGTGTTTTAATTATACTTTTGGTCTGTAATAAATATACAACAACTAAGACAGATGGAAGGTTGGATATTGCAGAGACGTTATAGTAAACTAAATATTCCTATCTTCCTTTACAATCTGTGCTGTTATTAATGGTGTCTGACTTTGTGAACACTTATATCCTGGATGTACTGGAGATCTTGTGATACACATGTTTAAACACTCTGTAACAAGGGACCACAGAGTCTTTCTGGATGAGTTTGGGTGGTAATAGAATTCTGAGCCAAAAGAGTACAGAAAACTGTCCAACGTACAAGATCATGCAGATGTCCTCAACTTTAGTATCGGTCTGTCCTCATAATTATTCTTGTCTTGTATTTTTTTGTTTTGTGGTCATGTTATATATATAGTAAGCCTTTTGATGTCACAATAACTTTTGAAAATAATTTGTTATTATAGAGATTTTTCGTCTTTGATCAGCTCACCCCTCACTTGCATAGACATGCTGGACATATAGGGGGGGAATTCAATTGTCCGCTAGTTTTATTTTTACACGCAGCATAACAAAAAAAAAAAAAATCTCCCGCGGTTTTTTACCTGCAACAGCGACCGTTTTTAGTTAGCGCAGCGCGAAAACTCGTGCAATTCAATTGAAAAAGAGGGAACGCTCCCCGCGTGCGTTAATCATTGTGTTTGCGAGTTTTTAGGGGAGTTTTAACGCGGTCATGTATAACACAAAAAAAAGGTTTTCCATACATTTTCATACATTAGATTGCATTACGCATTGATAATATCTACATTACAGTACTTTCTTTAGCATATTATTTTATTGAACTATTTTATAGCATGGAATCATCTATACCATGTCAAAACACATTAGTACATTCATATTTGTACCAAAAACACATATAAATATAATTATGTAGTGATGTTATTTTATTTATGGGGGTTTTTTTTCCATTATTTTTTCACAAGAAAATCAACTTACACAAGTTAGGCATTAGTGATCAACATAAGTTTAACTTTTTTTTCACATTATTACATGATTTCAAATACTTTTCACAGGTTTTTTATTATTAACACACCCCAAAAAGGTGCGAGATAAAACAGCATATTGGCCTGTTTAACGCACCGCGTTAAAAAACAATTGAACAGCTTTTAACGTGGCTGCTTCTCGCACACCCTATACTTACAATAGACCTTTTACTGGAGCGCCAGAGGACCGTTTTGTGAAAAAAAAGTAGCGTTAAAAATGGAATTGAATCGCGGGTAAAGTTAACCCGCTCAAAAATGATTAAAAAAAAACAGCGTTAAAATGACTTAGCGCGGTCTAAAAAAAAAACTCACAGACAATTGAATAGCCCCCATAGTCATGCTTCCAAAAGAATTCTCATTACATACCAAGTACTTCTCTTAAGGCAGCAATGAATTTGTGATTTCGGAGTGTCAGATGTTTCAGTAAAGCTTCTCTATATCCCAAACAAATTGTGTATTTTCCTGCGTGTAATTATAGTTCCGTCCGTTCCAATTGGAATGCACAAAACAATGTCTTTTTGAACAAAGGGAATGTGGGAGGTTGTAACTGTTTCCACATTTGAACAAAACACTTTCTAGAAACTGCAGAGATGATTAATAACATTTTTGCTGCCTCTAGTTAATCTTATGGACCTGTAATAGCTCCTAAAACTGCCTGTTCAAGGGACAATGGCATAACATTAAACTAATAAATAGAGGCATATATTTGCACTTGACTCCAAAAATGATTTATAAATGGTCAGTCCTCCTTACAATGCATGAAGCCACTGGGAACTACATTTTAGCAGGTACTAGAGCAGGTGCTTAGATGAATGGCAGCCGTGTCCATCCCTCGCAACTTTAAGAGGAGTCACGTTTTCACGTGACGTCATTTTCCAGAGGCGGAAAGACATCGGGTAGTCACATGAAGTCATCCGGATCATGGCAAGTCGGGTTTTTTTCAGGTCGGGGTAGTAGTTCTTCGGAATCCTCATGTCGTCTTAGTGCATGTCGGGGTAATCAGTATTGTTAATAGGTATTACACCCGGCCAACCTGTGGTTCTCCATGTGTTTTGAAACTAAAAGCCCCAGCATGCTTTGCCAGTAGATAACCAGCTGACATTTGGCAAGGTATGCTGGGACTCGTAGTTTCACAACACCTGGAGAGCCACAGGTTGGCCGGTCCTGTGCTAGAGGTTGTCAAACCAATTATATGCCTTTGTTGGGCAGAGAGATACTCTCTATGATAAATATCAAGGAACATTTCTCTATGTACTACCCGAAAGTGTAGAGAAATAATGCAACAATGTTTTGAAAAGATATTCTAAACAGATATGTGGAAAAATTACAGAACAACAGGAGACCTCTGACATGGTCAAGAGGAAACGGAAGATTTCTATAGTTAGATGAAATGTTTCTACCATCTGCCAAAGGTTTAAGCAATATCAAGTCCAAAATGTTGGACCAATCTAGAGAAGAAACATGCGTCATTGATATGTTTACATAATGATAAGCTTGATGAATTGCAAATTATTGAGCAGAGTTTATCTCATATCTCATATTTTTTCAATAACATGGTTAATCGTTAGAGGTTGTTTTCTGAGCTATATCCAACAAAGATCTTAAACTAGCGATTAATTGTTTAATTGACATGCTATTATTATTAGTATTGGGTTGCATGGGTAGGAAGCATGCCCACTCTGAAAGTCGGGGTTGCCCAGTGGCGGATTCAAGGGGGGGGAAGGGGGGCAATCGGGGCAATCGCTCCCCCCCCCTCCAACAACAGCAGAAGCATAACATTTAAAATCACAACCAAGGGGCAGGACCAACCAGGACTAGCCAATCAGACTGAAGGGGGTGTGACTATGCTAAACCACATCCCCCCCCCCCCCCCCCACACACACACAAAAAATTTTTTGAAGGAGAACATTAGTAAAGGGTTATCCGTGACATGAGAGGGACTCTCAGATCTACAGCGGCAAGAAAAAGTATGTGAACCCTTTGGAATTATCTGGGTTTCTGTATACATTGGTAATAAAATGTGTGGGGTTGCTACTCAGCCAAGAGAGTGGGCTCACTCACAATTCTGCCTAAGAACACAGCCATGAATAAAGAATGGAACCAAAACATCCTCCAAGAGCAACTTCTCCCAACCATCCAAGAACAGTTTGGTGATGTACAATGTCTTTTCCAGCATGATGGAGCACCTTGTCATAATGCAAAAGTGACAACTAAGTGGCTCAGGGATCAAAACATTGAAATTTTGGGTCCATGGTGAGGAAACTCCCCAGACCTTAATCCCATTGAGAACTTGTGGTCAATCCTCAAGAGGTGGTTGGACAAACAAAAACCCACAAATTCTGACAACTTCAAGCATCGATTAGGCAAGAATGGGCGGCCATCAGTCAGTATGTGGCCCAGAAGTTGATTGACAGCATGCCAGGGCGAATTGCAGAGGTCTTCAAAAAGAAGGGTCAACACTGCAAATATTGACTCTATGCATAAACTTAATGTAATTATCAATAAAAGCCTTTGACACTTATGAAATGCTTGTAATGTTACTTCAGTATACCATAGCAACATCTGACAAAAAGGTCTAAAAACACTGAAGCAGCAAACCTTGAGAAAACCAATATTTGTGTCATTCCCAAAACTTTTGGCCATGACTGTAGCCAGCAGCTAAAATCGCCGTGAGGGCAGTGAAGAGGAACATGTTAGTATAACTTTGAGTTTGCAAACAAACTTTTACTGTGATCACTATAATTCGTTATCACAGGGGTCACATGACCGGAAAACATGCCAATTGCTCTGACCGGTCGCCCCGTTGTAAAAGTCCCACATCCCCGTTGGCGCCAGAATATGGCAGCAGGGATTATAAATTAAACCCAGTCACCTTATATGTAAAGTGGGCAGGTGTGAAGGTATTAAAGGACATTACTCCTTCTTTAAAATGATAGAAAAAAAACAGGCTGAGTGATAGTGCCCTTTAATTTTGATCTAAGAGCCCACATTATAAATAAATAGTTTCATACTGCCGTCTCACACTGCATAACTGCTATATCTGTGCACAAAGGCCAGAGATTGTGATAAAAACCCACACACAGGAGGAAGATAATGAACAGGAAATGCAAATCTCGGAATAATTCCAAAACAAACATTATAGTAAGTAAATCAATAGAACCACCACGAACAAGGGTCATTTCAACTCCAAGGGCAAATGCACTGAACATAAACAGCTTTGTACACTGGAAATATAGGGAAGCTATATATTATATAAATAATAAGTTTAAAAAAAAAAAAAAAGAACATCAAATAAGGATTATACATGAAGCTCACACTTGAAAGAAAATACCCCCCCAAAAGAAAGTGCAACCCCTTTAATGATTGTGCATGTAGCCAATATCCGTACACATTTTGCCCAGAGGTGACCACATTTGTTCTTCTTACTTCTCTGTATGTATGTATTACCCATTATTGTATTAGTACTGTTTGTTCCCAATTGTAACGCGCTACAGAATCTGCTGGCGCTATACAAATAAATGTTGATGATGATGATGATGACGATGAATGCCCATATTCATTATAACGCCTATCTTGTAGCTTGCATACAAAGCATATTAATTCCTATGGAGGCTTTTAATCTGCTCATTGACAGCCTATAAACAGTACTTGTTTTGCTGATTATTAATATTTTCTCTATTATATTACTTGATTTTAATGGATTTAAGCATGAAATTTGGAGAAAAGAATTAAAGCGTTCAATGTAATCTTGTGTCTATATCAACTTTATGCTTGTCTATAAAGGTACAGGGGCTGTGGACAAAAGAGAGACTGATTTTAGACTGATTTTAGGATCAAGGGTAACTACTGATGTAACGCAACTACTGAGCAACTACTGTGGTACCACATGGCCTATTCCACATGTATGGTGGCCAAGCACTATAGCTTGTCCTGCAATCACTGGACTTCCGCTGGCTGTCATTGAAAACAAGGGAGCTCAGGGTCAGGGCTAGGAACCACCAGTTGCTCCCTAGCTATGTTGCTGTGCTCATAGTATTCACATTATTTGTTCACCTTGTAGAATATGGTGGGACTCCAGTGGGACCGTACAATAATTTACAAGGTGGAACCTCCTCTCTCGTTCTGAAGATGTGGGGAGCACTTACCTAATGCAAGGTGGGTAGCAACATGATGTTGACCATACCTTGACACTGTGCCCACTTCAGTAAACAGGAAAGGTTAGCGGAGAGGAAGTTTCACAACCAGCAAATGAAAGGGTTCTTTACAGTAAGGGCAGTGAAGATATGGAATTCACTGCAGGGAAGGCTGTGATGGCAGATTCAATAGATATGTTTAAGAAAGGGTTAGACAAATTTTTAGCGGAAAAGGGTATCCAGGGTTACGACCGTTAATTAAAATGAAGGATAGTAGTGGATAGGGAAAAAATAGGACTGCAATATTGGGTCTGGGGGGATTTTTCCCGATTGAAACAGATTGACGGTTGCTTAATCTGGATCCATTTCAAATATAAGAGAGTGATCGCAGGAGATCCAGAATAGGTTGAACTTGATGGACTGGTGTCTTTTTCAACCTCAACAACTATGTTATAATGAAGGTTCGGACCAGGTCACCCCACTAAGAGGGCATCTGCTTTTGTGCCACCAAACTTCAGATAAGTACATTTCTATAAACCGTGATTAAACAAGTGCTATTTAGAGAGTGAGTTTATCATAAATCCATATTTGACAATCAAAGACGAGTAGCGATTATCACGTCATTCTGGACCACCTTACCAGAGAACATAAGATCTCCAAAGCTTGTAAAATCTTTATATAACCCTAATAAACACACATCAGACCAAACGCTGATAACCATCATTGTTGCTTTCAAGTTAAAAATATTTCTTGGGCTCAAAATAGACGCACATAACGGAATGAGCACATTGCACCGGCAGAAACATAAGCAAGAGAACATTGTTTCCACTTAATGTCATTATTTTCCTTCCTGACTTCCATAAATATTCCAATGACAACTCAATAAAAGTGCGTCCTTATCTGCCAAGATCAGCTATATTTGGAGACGGTGACATTTTCACCTTAATAAGGGACACTTTTAGCAATGAAAGCCCTATAAAAGCTTTGCGGTTGAGGAGAGAGGTCATATTGGGTACAAGTTTCTTCTCCTGAGACAGCTGTTGGCAGCCAGTTACTGTATGATAACGTGCACATCACCGATATAATACTGCAGTAGGAGATTATGTAGGTTTATCTCTGTGCCTGGACTACCTGCACTAAATCATATTAAACTGTACTTTTTCATCTACACGTTTTGTGGGCTGAACCAACAGCCTATCAAATCACTAGGAGCTAATGACATCACTGAACCATGAGCGGCAAACTTTTGCAGGGTAGAGGTACTCAAGAGAGCTCACCCCTCTTACTTTTTTCTACATACCTCTCCCATATAGTAGAAAGTTAGGGATGATTATCTTGATAATAGGAAGAGGGGGAATGATGGAGACGTGTGTGGTTATAAAAAGGAGTTTAAGTTATCTTTTAAAGCCAAAAAAGCGGAAAGATGCCTCTACAGATTATTATTTTTTCGCAATGACAGCGCTAAGGGTTTTTCGCTGTGATAAAAAAAAAATCTATTTTGTTTACTGGGAGAGGGGTCTTTTGATCAATAGACCCCCAAGTGGCTCCTTGTTGTCAATAGACGACTGTACATTGTCTGATTTGATTGATGGGTATGCATGGTAATGAGTAGTGATGTTCACTGACCCCGTGATTTGGTTTTGGTTTTGGATCTCTATTTTTTACTAAAATCCATATTTTTTTGCTACAATCACATAATTTGGCTCTTTTTTGCTTCCTACATTATTATTAACCTCAATAACATTAATTTCCAGTCACTTCCAGTCAATTTTTGTCAAGTGACAAGAACACTGCTACCCCTCCTGTTTCTGTGTGAGCTATGGCACTGAGCAATGGCACTGGAGAATGAAGAGTGACAAGAACACTGCTACCCCTGTTTCTGTGTGAGCAATGGTACTGAGCAATGTCACTGGAGACTGGAGAGTGACAAGAACACTGCTACCCCTGTTTCTGTGTGAGCAATGTCACTGAGCAATGTTAGCGGAGAATGGAGAGTGACAAGAACACTGCTACCCCTGTTTCTGTGTGAGCAATGGCACTGAGCAATGTCACTGGAGACTGGAGAGTGACAAGAACACTGCTACCCCTGTTTCTGTGTGAGCAATGGCGCTGGATCTCCTGGGGAGGGAGGTACTTATGGAATCCAAAACCCGCAAGATCCCACAACGCACCAATGACATTTTGCCTCCATTCAGATCCGAGGATGCGCGACAGTACCGAGCCGGCTCGCGAGCCTACTCAGATCCCCTAAGTTCCGGTAAGCTTGATTTTCAGAATACTGAACCCGAGCACCTCTAGTAATGATCGAATCAACAAGAGTACGGCTAAATACCATTTGGTAGTTTACTTCATCTCACTTAACTCCAGGCAAAACAACTTTATTTTTTTTACTTTTGGGCAGTATTAGCCTTCAAAGTCATCACAGATTTATACCTTCAGACAAGAAAATATGTTTTAACTCCACTTTTCAACATAGACACTTTTACAGTTGCAGGCCACTCACAGACAATTGATTTGGACCTGTAATTTGGCCTTTAGAGGCCTAGATAAATTGATTTTCCTTTCCCGATACACCCTGCCTGTGTTGAGGGCTCTGATGGTTAAGGAGAGCTTCACATGGTAGCTGGCACTTCATTGGTCTAGATCCCAGGCAATGAAGAATGGGAGATGTTTTCCAATTGGGCAATCCCTGACTTGAGTTGTGGAGGGTAAACCGATATATATATTCACTGACTTAGACGTATGTCAACTACTTTGGCGTGAGTTGATGAGAAAATCTACTATAGAAACTTGATCTGTGGAAGTACAAAGGGGCCTTTATTTCCAGACATGAGTGAGAGGAACACAAAAAGAGGATCCTTACAGTACTGGAGCAAAGGTAAACCAAACCCCTTCGCAACCAACCTGCACCATTTAATATTAATTAAAATAAAGGAGAGATTCAATCAGCTATCTCTTCCCAATTTGGTTGTGCTTATTACCTGGAGATGATTGCACTATCATCATCACTTATTTTATATAGCGCCACTAATTCCGCAGCGCTGTACAAAGAACTCATTCACATCAGTCCCTGCATCATTGGGGCTTACAGTCTAAATTCCCTAACATACACACACACAGACTAGGGTCAATTTTGAAAGCAGCCACTTAACCTACCGGTATGTTTTTGGATTGTGGGAGGAAACCGGAGGAAACCCACGCAAACATGAGGAGAACATACAAACTCCACACAGATAAGGCCATGGTCGGGAATTGAACTCATGACCCCAGTGCTGTGAGGCAGAAGTGCTAACCACCGAGCCACCGTGCTGCCCATATGACTTGTACACGTGTTGGATGCAGACAGCAATCTTCTCCATCATACACACAATGCGGCTGATGCAGGGTGAATGCTCTGCCAGTTGAGTAGCGTATCTTCCGTGAAATCCCTCTGCGCATGCCCAGAAAGGAGGCACACACATATGCCCCCATGCAGATTGGTGTGATTCTGCCACTATTCTAGCCTTGAGACTGGAGAGGCCATACGGTGGCACTCTAACGTAGGCCGTGTACATATGAGTATACGCTATTATTTCATATCGGTACCGTATCATTTTAAAACGTCATAAAATGGCTGAAAAGAAGGGTGAATCTCTGATATCAAATGGAACCAGTAATATAATCACCCTGAGAATAAATGTCAACCATAGAAGTAAATAGGAATTTATTTTAATTTACTTCACTTTTTGGACCCTGGGTCCGCCAATGGGCTCCAATCTGAGCCACCAATGGTCTTCTTTCTTCCCGAGATTTACAAGGCATACTGTGTCGTGAACATAGAGAGCTTACAGTTATTTATAAGGGATAAAATCACAATTACAGTGTAAATATGTTATATCAAATGAATCCATTGATAAGTTTAGTTAAAGTGTAAAATGTGAAACCAGAGAGTCTGATGTAAATGTATTGGAGGGCTTTGCACATCCCAGTGTGAGAAGATAGACGTGTCACCTTGGGGGCAGGTTCAAAGAGTTCCCCCCCCGGTGAGATATAGCCTGGCTGGTTGTGACACCTGAATAGACGTTTAGGTACCGCTCAGCATGTGGTCTGGCTCACAGAGGCCATGTGCTGACATAGGCTATATGTCATATAGACAAAAATAATTCAGTTTTAAAATATGCCTCTTATAATCAATAAATGTAGTGATCAACCACATATTCCTCAATAGCATGATGAAGGGCCGCTCATATGTTGAATTAAGAATTCTGCTACACAGAGAAATGAAGGAAATGAGTGTAAGCTCTGCGAACACACTGTATTTAGGCGTGTTTGATATCAAAGAATGGACAGAGTCATGGGGAATTTATTAATGATAAAATTGGATCGATGTGACGCGCTACAAAAAAGTTATATCACATAGTAGAATTGATTAGTAAATCAGGCAACATGCAAATGGTGATTGAACAAGTGGCACGGGCCCCTTTTAGCATTAAACACTGCCCCCGTGAAGACCATCCCATTTCATTTTGCTTAAAAACCTGCTTTTTGAAGGGACAAACTGTCAGCTTCTTGAGGATCAATCTAATTGAAGGACTGTCCATCTTTTCTGCACTGGGACATCATATGATAAAATACTGCAATAGCATTCCCCAAAGACGTGATTGACAGGAGTTACGCATTATTTTATAATGTTAACCCCCCTTTTCCTAACAGGGCATGGCTCTGTAATATGGTAGTGCTAAAACATGTACAATTTACTGAGCATTAAGTATGAATGCTTAGTCCTAACTCTTACAGTGACAGCGATTAATGCTCTAGCACTGATTCACCGTCCATCTGTATTATGTCTCGGTGATGTCACAAGTTCCTGGGGAATTGACAGGTTGAATTCTAATGATATGAAGTCAGCTTACTACCTACCTCCTCTGTGTGTCAATGAAGGGTGCACGTTAAAAATGTACCGGTATTCTAATTGAAGCTATCATAGGTGGGAATCAGACATCAATATTAAACAGCGTGGTGCAGACAGAAGAATAAGTGATATTATGCCCATTACACTTCATTATTTTAGTCTCTGCACGTCACGGCCGTGGAGCGACTGGCATGAACCTAACGTGCTGGGTTAAAATAGAACCTGTCTTATCTCGCTTGTCCAAACCTTCCCATGGGGATGTTTTCATGTAGTGGAAAGTTTGTAGAAGATATTTCGGGACCTTCAATGGGAGAATGAGTCGGGGGAAACAGTGTGAAGAGTTTTCTTAGCAATAAAATAGTTGTTATGACAGCCAAACACATCAATAACAGTCTGGTTCCAAGCCACAGGACAGGAAAAGCCAGGGCCAGTATATGACAATTAGGCTGGATTAGATAAACAAGCCTTGTTTATTTGGCTAAGATGATAGCGGTTTGCGTAGTATGGTCTGTTACTGTTCACCATTAGTCCATTTTTAACAGCTCAGAAAGCCAGATATGGGGGTAAATGTATCAAGCTGAGAGTTTTCCGGCGAGTTTGAAAATCCAATCAGATTCTAGCTATCATTTATTTAGAACATTCTACAAAATGACAGCTAGAATCTGATTGGTTGCTATAGGCAATATCTCCACTTTTCAAACCCGCCAGAAAACTCTCAGCTTGATACATTTACCCCCTGATGTACTTTGGGCAGCTCTGAAGCCATTACCTACCCCTTCAGATACTATATCTACTTTTTACTGTGCTGCATCGACCAATTGACATCCTGTCCCAGACTATCTTTTTATTTCGATTTTTTGCACACTTGAGGCCCTATACCTTTCATTAAAACAGATAATCAATATAAGGAAGGATGTATTTGCCATACAGACAAACTAGGAAGATGCCTTAGACTGAGCTGATTAACCAAGTCTTTACCAACTAGCTACACAACAGCCCTGTAACCTCAAATTCATTAGAAAACAAAAAAAAGTATTTGACACTAAGGAGTAGATTTTGTAAACCTTCTGAAAAGGAAAAGTGGAGGTGTTGCCCATAGCAACCAATCAGATCTAGCTATCATTTTGTAGAATGTACTAGGTAAATGATACCTAGAATCTGATTGGTTGCTATGGGCAACATCTTTATTTTCCATTTTTAGAAGCTACACCTGTTTTTAGCGCACACAGAATCCTCTAACCAGGGGCGGATTGGCCATAGGGATTGGCAGGCCGAAGGATCATGGGGTCGCTGAAGACATATATATTTTAAAGAAGGGACCCGACATGGTAGTTTGTGCTGCCCAAGCTAACACTCAACACACACAAAAAAAATCCGTCATCAAGTTTTCAATATATCTCCTGGATCTCCTATCAATTGTTGGCAGATAATAATGCTATTATTTTCTTATGTATCCTCTCTACTTCTACTTATTGACTATTTATTCGCATTTTCTACCTCCATACAAATGCCAAACATCTGTACTCCAACTCCATGGATGGATCGCTGGTTCCAGGTGAGCAATCATCATAGTTATACAGTATTTATTGCTAGTTTATTGCTTATTTAATTTTCTTATATATCTATTTGAAATCTTGATTGTTCTCCAATACAATGTGTTACACATATTCCTTTCTGTTTTCATATATATATATATATATATATATATAATGATGATAAAAAAGGGTATGGATAAAACTCTCCTTTGGAGCTCAAATCAATCTTTCATCATCACTATAACATTATTGGTTCAGCTAGATCTCCAATGCACCATAAACATCTAATTTACTTACAGCCTTGTGATTTACATTATTGTACTTTTATTATATGTTGTTTTCTGTACTTTTTCAATAATGCAATAAAAAGATAATACCATGCCTGAGAGGCGCTCCGCTCCGCCTGCATTGCTCACTTGTCCACCGACCCAGTGAAACAAAATACTTGGTGCTGCATCGGCACCCTCCTCCCTGCTCTCTTCTCGCTGACTGTTGGGTATGGTGTTATCATGGCCCACCACGGTTACTGAGAAGTGGCGCAGAGAGGAACCAGAACACTAAAAAATAAAGAATGAAGGAGGGCATAGTGTGATGATGAAGGGACACAGTGTGATAAAGGGGCAAAAGTGTGAAGAAGGAGGGACACAGTGTGATGGAGGGACACAGTGCAAAAAGGGAGGGAGTACAGTGAAAAATGAGGAAAAATTTGATGGAGGGAGCACAGTGTGAAGAAGGAAGGGGCACAGTGATGAAGGAGGGTGCAGTGTGATGAAGGAGGGGACAGTGTGATGAAGGAGGGGACAGTGTGATGAAGGAGGGGACAGTGTGATGAAGGAGGGGACAGTGTGATGAAGGAGGGGACAGTGTGATGAAGAAGGGAGCACAGCGTGATGAAGGAGGACACAGTGTGATGAAGGAGGACACAGTGTGATGAAGGAGGGAGCACAGTGTGATGAAGGAGGGAGCACAGTGTGACGGAGGAGGGAGCACAGCGTGATGAAGGAGGGCACAGTGTGATGAAGGAGGACACAGTGTGATGAAGGAGGGCACAGTGTGATGAAGGAGGGAGCACAGTGTGACGAAGGAGGGGACAGTGTGATGAAGGAGGGAGCACAGTGTGATGAAGGAGGACACAGTGTGATGAAGGAGGGAGCACAGTGTGATGAAGGAGAGGGCACAGTGTGATGAATGTGGGGGCAGTGTGATGAAGGAGGGAGCACAGTGTGATGAATGAAGGAGCACAGTGTGATGAAGGAGGACACAGTGTGATGAAGGAGGGAGCACAGTGTGATGAAGGAGGGGACAGTGTGATGAAGGAGGGAGCACAGTGTGATGAAGGAGGACACAGTGTGATGAAGGAGGGAGCACAGTGTGATGAAGGAGAGGGCACAGTGTGATGAATGTGGGGGCAGTGTGATGAAGGAGAGGGCACAGTGTGATGAAGGAGGGAGCACAGTGTGATGAATGAAGGAGCACAGTGTGATGAAGGAGGACACAGTGTGATGAAGGAGGGAGCACAGTGTGATGAAGGAGGGGACAGTGTGATGAAGGAGAGGGCACAGTGTGATGAAGGAGGACACAGTGTGATGAAGGAGGGAGCACAGTGTGATGAAGGAGAGGGCACAGTGTGATGAAGGAGGGAGCACAGTGTGATGAAGGAGGACACAGTGTGATGAAGGAGGACACAGTGTGATGAAGGAGGACACAGTGTGATGAAGGAGGACACAGTGTGATGAAGGAGGACACAGTGTAATGAAGGAGGACACAGTGTAATGAAGGAGGACACAGTGTGATGAAGGAGAGGGCACAGTGTAATGAAGGAGGGCGCAGTGTGATGAAGGAGGGCACAGTGTGATGAAGAAGGGGCACAGTGTGATGGAGGAGGGAGCACAGTGTGATGAAGGGGGCACAGTGTGATGAAGGAGGGAGCACAGCGTGATGAAGGAGGGAGCACAGTGTAATGAAGGAGGACACAGTGTGATGAAGGAGGGAGCACAGTGTGATGAAGGAGGACACAGTGTGATGAAGGAGGACACAGTGTGATGAAGGAGGACACAGTGTGATGAAGGAGAGGGCACAGTGTGATGAAGGAGGACACAGTGTGATGAAGGAGGGAGCACAGTGTGATGAAGGAGGACACAGTGTGATGAAGGAGGACACAGTGTGATGAAGGAGGACACAGTGTGATGAAGGAGGACACAGTGTGATGAAGGAGGACACAGTGTGATGAAGGAGGGAGCACAGTGTGATGAAGGAGGACACAGTGTGATGAAGGAGGACACAGTGTGATGAAGGAGGACACAGTGTGATGAAGGAGGACACAGTGTGATGAAGGAGGACACAGTGTGATGAAGGAGGACACAGTGTAATGAAGGAGGACACAGTGTAATGAAGGAGGACACAGTGTGATGAAGGAGAGGGCACAGTGTAATGAAGGAGGGCGCAGTGTGATGAAGGAGGGCACAGTGTGATGAAGAAGGGGCACAGTGTGATGGAGGAGGGAGCACAGTGTGATAAAGGAGGACACAGTGTGATGAAGGAGGACACATCGTGATGAAGGAGAGGGCACAGTGTAATGAAGGAGGACACAGTGTAATGAAGGAGGACACAGTGTAATGAAGGAGGACACAGTGTGATGAAGGAGAGGGCACAGTGTGATGAAGGAGGGCACAGTGTGATGAAGAAGGGGCACAGTGTTATGAAGGAGGGTGCACACAGTGTGATGAAGGAGAGGGCACAGTGTGATGAAGGAGGGAGCACAGTGTGATGAAGGAGGGAGCACAGTGTGATGAAGGAGGGAGCACAGTGTGATGAAGGAGGGAGCACAGTGTGATGAAGGCGGACACAGTGTGATGAAGGAGGACACAGTGTGATGAAGGAGGACACAGTGTGATGAAGGAGGGAGCACAGTGTGATGAAGGAGGGAGCACAGTGTGATGAAGGAGGGAGCACAGTGTGATGAAGGAGGACACACTAGGGGGCACAGTGTGATGAAGGAGAGGGCACAGTGTGATGAAGGAGGGAGCACAGTGTGATGAAGGAGGGAGCACAGTGTGATGGAGGAGGGAGCACAGTGTGATGGAGGAGGGAGCACAGTGTGATAAAGGAGGACACAGTGTGATGAAGGAGGACACATCGTGATGAAGGAGAGGGCACAGTGTGATGAAGGAGAGGGCACAGTGTGATGAAGGAGAGGGCACAGTGTGATGAAGGAGGGGACACAGTGTGATGAAGGAGGACACATCGTGATGAAGGAGAGGGCACAGTGTGATGAAGGAGGGGACAGTGTGATGAAGGAGGGGACAGTGTGATGAAGGAGGGAGCACAGTGTGATGAAGGAGGGAGCACAGTGTGATGAAGGAGGCTGCAGTGTGATGAAGGGGGCACCGTGTGATGAAGGAGGGCACAGTGTGATGAAGGAGGCTGCAGTGTGATGAAGGGGGCACAGTGTGATGAAGGAGGGCACAGTGTGATGAAGGGGGGCATAGTGTAATAAAGGAGGAAGCACAGTGTGATGAAGGAGGACACAGTGTGATGAAGGAGGGAGCACAGTGTGATGAAGGAGGGAGCACAGTGTGATGAAGGAGGCTGCAGTGTGATGAAGGGGGCACAGTGTGATGAAGGAGGCTGCAGTGTGATGAAGGGGGCACAGTGTGATGAAGGAGGGCACAGTGTGATGAAGGGGGGCACAGTGTAATAAAGGAGGAAGCACAGTGTGATGAAGGAGGCTGCAGTGTGATGAAGGGGGCTTAGAGTCATGAAGGAGGGTGCAGTGTGATGAAGGAGGACACAGTGTGATGAAGGAGGGAGCACAGTGTGATGAAGGGGGCACAGTGTGATGAAGGAGGCTGCAGTGTGATGAAGGAGGGAGCACAGTGTGATGAAGGAGGGAGCACAGTGTGATGAAGGAGGACACAGTGTGATGAAGGAGGGAGCACAGTGTGATGAAGGAAGGAGCACAGTGTGATGAAGGAGGGAGCACAGTGTGATGAAGGAGGGAGCACAGTGTGATGAAGGAGAGGGCACAGTGTGATGAAGGAGGGAGCACAGTGTGATGAAGGAGGGGACAGTGTGATGAAGGAGGGCACAGTGTGATGAAGGAGGGGGCAGTGTGATGAAGGAGAGGACACAGTGTGATGAAAGAGGAGGCACAGTGTGATGAAGGAGGGGGCGCAGTGTGATGAAGGAGGGGGCCCAGTGTGATGAAGGAGGGCGCAGTGTGATGAAGGAGGACACAGTGTGATGAAGGAGGGGGCGCAGTGTGATGAAGGAGGGGGCGCAGTGTGATGAAGGAGGGCACAATTTGATGGATGTGGGGGCAGTGTGATGAAGGGGGCACAGTGTGATGAAGGAAGGGGCATTTTTTTCTGTTACTAATCCAAGGCACAACTGTTCTGCGCTAAATACAAAGTGGATGCAGACCCAAAGGAACATTTGAGTGAATTGAAAGCCTTTCAAGTTCATGGAAAAGTTGAATTTCCTATAGATGCAAACTCCAGATGCTCTTCTCCAACATCACCCCTGCCCTTCGTATATCCCTAACCTTAGCTGTTATGGCTGCATTACGTGAGCGCTCCTTTAGTAAATTAAAATTATTCAAAAACTTTTGTCATTGCATCAATAGACATAACAGTATCTGGCGGATAAGTATCTTCAGGTTCTGGTTCTATTCCTGGAGGATCTCAACTTGTATTTTAGTTTAAATATCATTGGGCAATTTTTTTAATTAACTTTACTGAATATGACTGGGTATTTTTGTGCCTTTGCGACATAGTCACTGAGTAGTAGCTAATAACAAGTGATAGAATAGGCTTCTTTCTGAAGCAAAATATATTTCAGGTTTCCCCTTTTCACATAGATGGACATAAACGTTTATCCAGAGCGATGCATAAAGGATTATTGAGAATTTGGATCAGAAAATTAGGGCAGCACTTTGGTGAGATATGTGACTGCAGCGAGTAGAGTTGAAGTAAGAGGTGTATTAGCTCCCTCTAATGGCAGAAGTATGGTATGAACTCATGAGCCTATTAGATATATCCAGCTGTTTGGTTACCTTGAGAGACAACACAAAGAAGAAAAAAGGAAAAGAACATTCTCTATGGGGTACTCAGGAGTTTACCTGGTGCCACCCGATTTGTGTCTTCCCCTTCCCTTTAGGGTGCAAGCTTTACCAAAAATGGGGCCCTCAATCTGTGTGGAGTTTGTATGTTCTCCCCGTGTTTGCATTGGTTTCTTCCGGGTGCTCCGGTTTCCTCCCAGACTCCAAAAACATACTGGTAGGTTAACTGGCTGCTATTAAATTGACCTTAGTCTCTCTCAGTCAGTGTGTGTATGTTAGGGTATTTAGACTGTAAGCCCCTGTAAGCGCCTGCGGGGAACAGGACAGACACACACAAAAGAACTTACTTTGAAAACGATGGTTACCTCCAGTTCGCTTCCGCTGTCCCAGCCGCTGTCCGATCCCAGGCAGACCAGCAACTGCAACCCTTGTCACCTCCAACCACGTCCCTCTAAGAAAGAGACAGAGATTACGGCCGTGCCTACCAGGAAAGGGCTGTCCGAGATCACGGCAATGAGCACAGACACTCTTCGTCAAGCTCACTTGCCACCTCCTCGCTTTGCTCTTGCCAAGGCGCGGGGGACTACAGGCACTTGAGACCAGGAACAGTCCCGCCTCAAATCCCGCCTCACACACCTCCCGGTGAGGGCCTAGCCGAAAGGGGGAATCGAGCGTGATACTCACCGGGACACTCCCGCTTCCGGTCCTGCTCTCCTGCACCACCCCGACACCTGCGGATGACAAGGAACACACAGCCTCCCTCTGCGCTCTCAGCGAGACTAACATGGGCACTCACAAACGCTAACTTTACTACAACAGCGACCCGACCCTAACAACGCTCTAATGGTCGGCAACGCAACTAAATTACAGAACTATAATGCTAACTAGGTGTGGTGCACTAATGGGAACTACTCACTAACCACTACGGGGAACACCAGCCGCTGTTCACAGACTACTCCGGAGGGCGGTTCCTAACCCAGGTCGTACCAAGGAGACTTTCTCCTTACTATGGGGTCACCCACGGACCCTAAGGACCGGCTGCACCAGGCCCGGCTGAGGCTCAGTGCAACAGCACACTAACCCGGGAGCCGACTGCCGCACGGAACAGCCGATCGACACTGAACCGCCCGACTGTCTGCACCCGGATATCGAACACGTGTCCTTACACCCGGAACCTCCAGAGAACCTGCACGGAATCGGCCTTGGGGACCCTCAACCAGAACCCACGGGCCGCCCCTGGAACTTCCTCAAGTTGTGCTGCACTGCCACCGAATCACTCAGTCACCCCCTCTGGAAACCAGTGTGACCCCAGGGACCTAAGGGATGGGAAAACTACGTGTGTTCTTCCCTGACTATGTGTAAGCTGGTAACTACACTTGTCCCCACAGTACGGGTTAGTACAGGAAAACACAGGAAACAAGAGCCTACCTATAATGGGGGCCTGACGTCTTGCCCCTGGAAACAATTATGTAGTACACCCAAAAAATACAGTAATACAGGCTATACTAGCAGCAGAGACAGAATAAATACAGTAATACAGTACTTTGTACGCTACTCACCAGAGCACACAGCTGCTAGCCAACCAGCCGGTTGCTACAGCACCAACAGGAGCCTCCGCTCTACTGTACCTCCTAATGTTAGTGTGCTCACCTCAAACAGGACCACGCCTACACTCACAAGGCTCTCACGCCTCTGACACACCAGGGCCTTCCGCCCTTCACACCATGGGCCTTGTGCCCAGCTGCCTACAGAGCCTTGTGCTCTGACTATGGGCCTCAGCCCCCTCTCTACCTCAGGGCTCTGAGCCCACTACCTAGAACCTTGTGCCCTGCTACCTAGGGGCACTAGCCCCTGCCTACTTAGGCCTTGTGGCCTTCCTACTTCTACCTAGCTACTAGGGCCTTATGCCCTCTATAGACTATGGGCTATCAGCCCCCTGACTAGGCCCTGTGGCCTCTCCTATGGCCTCTAGGCCACTACCTAACTAAAGGCCTTGTGCCCTTTTACACCTGGGGCTCTGAGCCCTAACTATCAAGGGCCTTGCGCCCTATAAACACTTTATGGCCTACTGGCCCAATACTTACTGTTCAGGGCCTATTGCCAAGTTCCCTGGGCCTTGTGCCCCTACTTGATGTCCCCACGGGCCTTGTGCCCGACCGTGGCCACGGACCTAGTGCCCGACCTAACGCTGAGGCTACTTACCTGCTCTGCGCAGGAATCTCAGCTTGCCACGCAGTCTTCATTCTTCTTTTCCGGGTCTTCCAGACCCTCCAGCCGGCGGCGCCTCTTCTCCTCTTCGGCGCTGTTGAGGCCTGCTTGGCCGGGGTGCTCTTAGCCCTGACAGGGGCTCCCCGCCGATGATCTCGCTCCGGCGGCTTGCTTGTAGTCTTCTTCCGCCGCCGCTCCGGACGTCTGATCTTCTCCTCCGCCGACGGACTTCTGGAGAAATGGCGCCGGCCGGCGACTTATATAGTCGCCGGCGCAGCCTCATCACTAGGCACCGCTGCAAGCGCTGATTGGCTCACCGCGGCACCAATCTTTCAAACGGCCGGGAGCGAGCCGCGATTGGCTCGCGTATCCGGCCGCTGATTGGCCAGCGGGGAAAGATGAGCCCTGATTGGCGCATCCTTCCTCCGCCGACAAACCCTAGCAGAAAGAAGCGATACTCACCGGCGCTGGATCGCTGGAATGATGAGTACTTCTCTTCCCTCTTCACCCGCTTGTAGGGCACCGCCATCCGGGGAGTCTTCAGCGCCTCCAGGGGCACAGCGACAGCCAGAATCTTCGCCCTCTTCACGGGCACCGGCTCCGGGGACATCTCCACACCCCAATGGGGCAGGGAATGATGTGAGTGAGTTCTCTGTACAGCGCTGTGGAATTAGTGGCGCTATATAAATAGCTGATGATGATGAATGCCGCCGGGTCTCGCGACTATACCCAAGACCTGGCAGCATTGGTCAATCCCACTGACGACATTGTGCACTTGTCACACAATGCAAGTGTTGGCAGTTGGCCTGGCGACATTTTCATATCGGCAGGTTGAGTCCCAACATTTACAGTGTCGTAAAGACGAACCCTACCCGTAGATAGTCTGATAACTTGTCAAGAAGAAGGATGTAACGCTCCGGTCCCACAGATAGTACCTGTCTCGTCACCTGCAGTCCATTCATCTGGAAACTGAAAATGTCCCAGCATCAGACATTCTCCAGTTCATTCATTCAGCTATATTCAGATCTGTGCAGGTGCAAGCCTATTGCACTTCAGGACCTCCTCCCTCTTTTTCATTGGCTAAGCACTTCTGGAGCACTTCTTTAAACCTCCTGGATTCACCTGTCTGATGCCTGTTCTTCAAGCTCACTTCCTGCGGCCTGTGGTTCTGGTTCCTCTTCTCCTTGTGGTTTGCCTTGTTCCAGCCTGCTCTCAGTTCGTGGCCTGTGCTGAACCATCACTGCTCCAGTACCTCTCTTACCATCTCCAGTGTACTTCATTGTGACAGCTCCGGTTCTCTCATCGCTACCACTCAGAGCCGCTACTACATCTGTGACTCATTAGCTGTTACCACGGGTTACCTCCGCTACTCCAGTTTGCTCTCAGCCTGCAGCCGTGTTGAACTATCGCTGCTCCAGTACCTCTATTACCATCTCCAGTGTACTCTATTGTGACAGCTCCAGTTCTCTCATCGCTACCACTCAGAGCTGCTATTTCATCTGGGACTCATCAGCTGTTACTACGAGTTACCTCTGCTACTCCAGTCAGCCTTCAGCCTCTGGCTGTGTTGAACTATTGCTGCTCCAGTACTTCCATTACCATCTCCAGAGTACTTCATAATGACAACCTCTGTCCTCTCGTTGTTATACCACAGAGCACTTATTCTCCTAGTGACTCATTGGCTGCTGACCATCAGCCTATATTATTGTTGTGGCTGTATTTATACCACTCATCTGTGGACTCCATCGTCTCCATCCACTTCACCTGACTCCCCCACATCGTTCTGCTGTACACTCACTCACGGGACCGCGACCTGCAGACTTGGTGCAGCTAAGACCACACCTCCTTGCGGGGGTTCCTGGTGAAAACCACCTGTCTGTTAGACTCCGCGCCCGTGGGTGGGCTTAGCCATGTTCAGCAGAGCCTAGGGATCAATTTCCTGTAAGCCAACCGTGACAAAGGACTTACGTCTTAGTGAGGAGTTTGAACCCTCCACACAGCTTCTACAGCGCTGCGGAAGTAGTGGCACTATATAAATAGCTGAGGATGATAATGATCCTCTGTACCTCTAGGCTGCTTCCCTGGCCCTGTTTTATTGAGCCCAGACCTACTTCACGTTGGTATTACTATCACTCTTACTCAATGTCCATAAATAACATGATCTGTTATTTAGTAGATGTCTGGCCTTTGTGTGATTATGTTTAGTTTAACAATGTACTGTTCGTTTCTGTGTATTTTATACTACTGTAAATCTCAGGTATGGTGCTGCAGACCTTTTGTGGCGCCTTATAAATATAAGGTAATAGAAATACTAGCGTGAAACTTAAACTGTAAACTGAGACTGTTGTGCATTAAAATCCCAGGAAATCAGCAGATTCTGAGATATTTAAACCACCCGGATGGCACCAACAATCATTCCAAGGTCAAAGTCACTTAAATCATATTTCTTTCCCATTCTGGTGTTTGGTCTGAACAACAACTGAACCTCTTGACCATGCCTGCATGCTTATGTGCATTAATTTGCTGTTACATGATTGCCTGATTCCATGGTTGCATTAATGAACAGGTGTACAGATGTACCTTATAAAGTGGCCACTGATCGGTAGATTTAGCAAACCTTCTGCTAAGGAAAATTAGTGGTGTTGCCCATAGCAACCAATCAGTTTCTAGCCAACTAGCTAAATGCTAGATAGAAACTGATCTACCCCTGAGTGTAAATATAGATACACATGTACATATGTGTGTTTCCTGCTGCAAGAGTTAAACCATGTTGCAATACAAGGGGTGCAAATTAATTTATTATTTTGCACATAAGTTAAATTCTGGCTGTTTTTTCATGTAGCACACAAATACTTGATAGCTTTATGTTTGCACTGAAACTTAAAGATGATCTAGGACATGCCCTACCCCAACTATAAATCTGTTCCTAAATTTTAATAATAATACTAATTAGTGATCTCATAAATTTCATTTTGGATGTCATCATTGATAATTCAATCTGATTGGTTGCTATGGGCAACACCTCCAGTGTTCCTTTTTTAGAATGTTTGATAATTCTACCCCAGGGTATAAATGTAAATATACACACACACACACACACATACATATATATTGAGAACATGAGTGTTTCTTGTTAAATCTAACAATGCTGAATGTACTACTTTTTCTTTTATTGTTTATATCACTAACATAAAAAACGTGAGATGTAAGTATTTAAATGTTTTTATTACAATTTTCCAAATATAATCTATCAGACTCACATTTACATATACAAAAAAATAAGCCTTTTTAACACTAACTGTCTCTTTATTAATTGGATTTAGTTTATTAGCTACATAGTATGCAAATGTCAACTAGAAGCCCCTCCGTTAAGTGGTTATAGTAAAACATACAAATGTTTGTGCTTAAATGATCTTATCTCTCACTGGAGACACCACTGGCAATTTTCTATATGATTGGAAGATAATATAGATACAGTGATCTCTCCCAATGGCTAGTTACATAGTTCTATCAATAATACAAGATGGCAGAATATTTCTATAAACAATGGAACGATGTCGGGCAAATTCTGCAGGGTCATAGGCAAACCGAGGGAGAAGGGGGGGTTCTAATGCCTGGAAACTCCCTCTAAGCCTGGGGCACTGTATAATTGAGGTGGCTGGACCCTGCTCCCGCTTCACACAGCTCTGCTTGAAAAGGGAGAGCTGTGTGCACCTAACAGTAGTGCACGCAGCATTGCCCATGTATATTATGGGGACAGGAAGAGTTGGAGAGCAGCCAAGCACTGTTTAAAATTATAGCCACACCCCCATACATCCTGGTCACGCCCACTGGTGGCGTGGTGTGGAAACCCCCCTCTACAAATCCTGCGTTTGCCCCTGAGGGTATATGCACTCAGTATCTCCACAGAATTTACAGAGTCGCAATCTTTTCAGCTGATGGTTATGACAGATGAAGAGCACAGAACTGAAGGTAAATCGTGCAAAACATGTATAGTGTGTACACAGGAATCGGCTGCTGATCGGGAATTTCAGTTGTGGAAAAAATCGTTAACGATATCGCATCGGGAGACATTTTCTGTAGTGTGTACCCAGCCAAACCCTGCCTAGAGCATAATAACTAATGAATCACCAATTATCTCTTATATCGTTATGCTAACCAACCCACTAGTGTTTTATCCTCAGGTGCTTTGGATTGGGCTAATTCCACTATAAAGCATAAATTGTTTCACCCATTGTCAAGGAATCTACAAGGCCAAGACAGGGTGTACTACAGATAATAAATTTGACCCACTTCTTCAACGATAGAGATAGAATACTGCCAGTGAAAAGAGATTAGTGGTAAATATTGCCCATGATCTTCTTCCATTCATATCTGGTCTCAGGGAAGAACTTTTTTACATGGGTGTTGTTGTAGGAGATTGTCACTGCCTGGGTTTGTGTTCAGCCTTGTTTGTACTACTGTTGTACTATTCTGCACTTCTCTTTCCATGAAAGTCACGGAGACGTTCTGCAAGTAATAGCTGAAACATTCCCCTCTCCCCTGCTCGTCCTTGCTACAACAGTCCTGGGTGTCTTTCCAAGAGCCATTTTTGCAGCCACACAGAGTCTTAATGTATTTTTTTTTCTGTAAAGGTAAAAGACAGAAACGACATTCAGGTATCATCATCATCATCAACATTTATTTATATAGCGCCAGCAAATTCCGTAGCGCTTTACAATTGGGAACAAACATTAATAAGACAATACTGGGTAATACATACAGACAGAGAGGTAAGAGAACCCTGCTCGAAAGCTTACAATCTATAGGCATCACACGTTGTTCGATATACGCTACACTACGCACCGAAATCCACCATTCTTAGCGATGTTTATTTTGTGAAATATGATTATTTGTGAAATATGATTATTTGATCCACCATGTATTCAATCTGTTTGGACTCCATCATGTCTATGTCTTTTATTGTATTTTATGTTAAGTTCGATTTTGAACACATTTGATCTGTAAAAAGATATAAGGAACCTTGCGCTAATAAAAATACATATACCGCTGAGAATGTGGTCACTGGAGTGTACAGCATGGGGGCTCAAGGTGGGGGTTCAAGCTGGAGGCTCAAGATGGGGGCAGGAACACACATCCTAGAACACCCCCCAGAAACTGCAAAGCATGATTGCTGATCTAATTCTACATCGACCCCAAGTTGATGTAATAGCACCAAATATAAAATACCCTTTATTTTCATAATTTGGTGTTTATTTGTCTATTATTATGCTAAGTTCCAAATAAATTCTCACCTGCGTTTCTGCGCACCGCAGCTTCCTGTTTTGGGGGAGACTGCAGCACGAATCTCTGAGGCCAGACGTCAGCAGGGAAAGATGGTTTCTGGAGTAAAGGAAAAATACACATTCAGCCATTGAAATGATGGAGACTATAGTGGAAAGTTCTGATGAAATGCTGTTGTGTTTAAATTTCAAGTTTAATATTTTGTTTAAAGCTGAACTCCACAGTATAAAGTATATTATATGCAATGTAATGAAAAGAATTAGTCTGTGACTAAGTGCCTGGTTTATCATTATATTTTTTTAATCATCTCTATTAGTGGAGAAACTACACCTGCTAAAGAGGAACATCACAAAACACTGCTCATATAAAGTTTTCCGAAACTTCTCTATATGGTATGAATCTAGCTTATATTCTGTATTTACGCCTTCCTACCAAGACAAACATGTTGACTCTGTGTAAAATATTAATCTAGTTTAGGCACTAACAGCTTCTATCCTCTAATAGGTCCACAAATATTTTATGTAACCCTAGGGAGGTAGAGCAGATAGCCTACTGACCTATATCTACAACTAATAAAAAGCAAAACAATCTGTGTTTTGAAAGTGTAATTTGTGCAATAATAAAAATAAGCTTTCAGAGTATGGCATCCTTCACTCAGTCTAAAGAGCTGTAATGTCACTTCAATAAAATTAGCTGAATTCAAAATACACAATATGGCTGTAGTAAGGTTAACAGTGGGTAGGAATTGGCTTGAGGGCATAAAAGCGCCCAGTTTGTAAAAATTAAACAAAAATTGAGTGTTGCAGAACTCAATATTACAGTGTTTTTGTATGGTTTACCAGCCAATCAGTAAGGGTTTGAGGGGTTGGCCAAAGCTGGAGAAGGTTTGGATTAGTTTAGTTTCCACCGGAAATTTCCCCGCCCATCCAGGCCCTGATTTCATTGTGTTGATTGCATTGTCGTTTGCTAGAAATTTTCTTTCTGAATGGTCTTAAGGAGGTTCATTTAGTAACACTATCCCTCGGGGAGTTATGGGCACCGTCTTTCCAGACGGGCCCCAGCTATTGAGCCAAAACAGGGTAGAGTCGGGCTTCACGACCTAGAAGTGTCCAAATATACATTATACATCTCAAATCTCATATGAAAATACTCTCCCTCCCGTACTCTTAGATCTACCTCTGACCTGCACCTTGTCTCGTTTCTGGTAACCACCTCTCACTCCCGCGCTGCTCCCCCCTTGAGGAATTCCCTACCACGCTCAATCAGACTTTCCCACAGCCTTCAAATCTGTAGACACTCTCTGAAAACCCATCTCTTTTTTTTTAGAGGTGACCTTATCCCCGATAACACTATTCACACTAATACACCCTCACAACTGTCCCAATCTCCACTCTAAGCGAAATTTGCTCCTCTTGTTACAGCTGTGCCCTCTACCACTTAGAATGTAAGATCTCTAATAAGCAGGGTCCTTCATACCCTTTGTATTCATGTCTACATTTATTTTGCCTACTTTGTTTTATGTATGTCCTGTTTTCCCTATTGTACGACGCTATGGAGCATTGTGGTGCCTGACAAATTTATGATAATAATAATAATAATAAATACATTTGAGTTGCCATAATTCTGGCTTTTGGAATGACTGATAGCTGATTGGTTGTGCCTTTTAGTTGCCACCAATTTAATTTATTTTCAATTAAACTTGTGACCTTTCATTCGCCAAACAAGTGTGAAGTGTCTATATTTATTAGGTAAGATAACCTTTGGTAGGGGCACTAGGGAAAAAAGGTAACATGTAAATCAACAACTAGACGACTTACTGTAAATTGACCAAACACTACAATACTTTATTCTTCCACAAGATGGCGTCAACTTCCCAATAATTTTTACATCTGAGCAATTCCACGTGTTCTGATCAATGAGTAAGGAAAGTTCATATAAAGAAGGAGAGAGGACACTTCATCATCATCATCATCACCATTTATTTATATAGCGCCACTAATTCCGCAGCGCTGTACAGAGAACTCACTCACATCAGTCCCTGCTCAATTGGAGCTTACAGTCTAAATTCCATAACATACATACACACACACAGAGAGAGACTAGGTTCAATTTTGATAGCAGCCAATTAACCTACTAGTATGTTTTTTTCTTGGAGTGTGGGAGGAAATCGGAGCACCTGGAGGAAACCCACGGAAACACGAGGAGAACATATAAACTCCACGCAGATAAGGCCATGGTCGGGAATTGAACTCATGACCCCAGCGGATCACTTCTGATCATTTAAAACCCTTCAAGTCCAGCTTACAAGACTGCTGGCAGAGAAGTAATGGGACAGATTGCTGACCGATGCTATACATTTTTCCGACACTGTAAATGTCGGCACTTAACCTGCCGACATGAAGATGTTGGCATTGTGTGACAAGTGCACATCAGTGTGATTGCCGACATTCACAATGCCGCTAATCAAAATACCGGCATTAAAAGACCATCGCGGGCAGCACGGTGGCTTAGTGGTTAGCACTTCTGCCTCACAGCACTGGGGTCATGAGTTTGAATCCTGAACATGGCCTTATCTGTGTGGAGTTTGTATGGTCTCCCCGTGTTTGCGTGGGTTTCCTCCGGGTGCTTCGATTTCCTCCCACACTCCAAAAACATACTGATAGGTTAATTGGCTGCTATCAAAGTGATCTTAGTCTCTCTCAGTCGTGTGTATATTAGGGAATTTAGACTGTAAGCTCCAATGGGGCAGGGAATGATGTGAGTGAGTTCTCTGTACAGCACTGCAGAATTAGTGCCGCTATATAAATAACAGATGATGATGAATTCCGCCGGGTCTCGCAACTATACCCAAGACCTGGCAGCATTGGTCAATCCCACTGACGACATTGTGCACTTGTCACACAATGCAAATGTCGGCAGGTTAAGTCCTGACATTTACAGTGTCGGAAGGACCAACCCTACCCGTAGATAGTATGGTAACTTGTCGAGAAGAAGGACTTACGTCTTCGTGAGGAGTTTGAACCCTCCACACAGCTTCTCCAGGATATTCTCTGTCACGATGCTGAGGTTCAACATCTCCACCTTTCTGTCATACTCTGGAATTGGGGCCTTCTTGGCAAAGCATCGGTACATAAGAGCTTTGTCCTGCCTATTGCAGCACGCATAGGCAACAGTCTTCACTCCCCATTCTTCTGAGCAGAAGTTATCCATAGCTTTCTCCCACTGTGTAATATGGAGGAAAACATCACAGTGAGAGAAAAATAAACCAATATCTAGCAATCAAATACATTCATTAGACATGTATACTATGTTTCGGATAGTTGTATTACTTTCTATACAAATATAGGACATGACACCTACCCGACGTGGCCTGACTACTGGACGTAACCATAATCAAATTAAATTATACCTAATACAGACATAGGACACTACACCCCCAACATGACCTGACCACTGGACATGACCATAATACAATTCTATAACACTGTATACAGACATAGGACACTGCACCCCCAACATGACCTGACCACTGGAACATGATCATAATACAATTCTATTACACTCTATACAGAAATAGGACACTACATCCCCAACATGACCTGACCACTGGACATGATCATAATACAATTCTATTACACCCTATACAGACATAGGACATTACACCTCCGACATGACCTGACCACTGGACATGATCATAATATAATTATATTACACTGTATACAGACATAGGACACTACACCCCCAACATGACCTGACCACTGGACATGATCATAATACAATTCTATTACACCCTATACAGACATAGGACATTACACCTCCGACATGACCTGACCACTGGACATGATCATAATATAATTATATTACACTGTATACAGACATAGGACACTACACCCCCAACATGACCTGACCACTGGACATGATCATAATATAATTATATTACACTGTATACAGACATAGGACACTACACCCCCAACATGACCTGATCACTGGACATGATCATAATACAATTCTATTACACCCTATACAGACATAGGACACTACACCTCCAACATGACCTGACCACTGGACATGATCATAATACAATTCTATTACACCCTATACAGACATAGGACATTACACCTCCGACATGACCTGACCACTGGACATGATCATAATATAATTATATTACACTGTATACAGACATAGGACACTACACCCCCAACATGACCTGATCACTGGACATGATCATAATACAATTCTATTACACTGTATACAGACATAGGACACTACACCTCCAACATGACCTGACCACCGGACCTGACCATAATACAATTCTATTATATTCTGTACAGATATAGGACACTACACCTCCAACATGACCCGACCACTGGACATGATCATAATACAATTCTATTACACTCTATACAGACATAGGACACTACACCCCAACATGACCTGACCACTGGACATGATCATAATACAATTCTATTACACTCTATACAGACAGAGGACACTACACCCCAACATGACCTGACCACTGGACATGGTCATAATACAATTCTATTACACTGTATACAGACATAGGACACTACACCTCCAACATGACCTGACCACTGGACATGATCATAATACAATTCTATTACACTCTATACAGACAGAGGACACTACATCCCCAACATGACCTGATCACTGGACATGATCATAATACAATTCTATTACACTCTATACAGACATAGGACACTGCACCTCCAACATGACCTGACCACTGGACATGATCATAATACAATTCTATTACACTCTATACAGACATAGGACACTACACCCCCAACATGACCTGACCACTAGACATGATCATAATACACATGAGGCAAATATATAGTTAACTTTTATGCAATAGTTGTTTTTCAGTCTAAAAAAACATCATTAGGATGAACAAAGGTCAACTGCCTTGTATTTCGAAAGCAAATAGAACTGGTTTAAGGATTACCCATAGTATGTCCTTTGTAGTCAAACAGTCTGAATAATTAACTTTAGGGACACTGCAATTATTGTTTCACAATAAGTGGGAAATAATTTTACAAAGGTCTGTGAATTCAGGTATCATATCTGGCCACAAGAAAATTATTTGTATGTCCTCAATATTACTCTGTGATTATAATACAATATACGCTACAGCCTCAACATGACCTGACCACTGATCATAATGTAATACTATTACATTATACAGATGGCATGCTTTCATTAAAAACTCTCCATTCCAGAAATGTTCCGTAGAATTCTTCCACCAAATTCTAAATTGAAAAGAGCAAATATTGAACCCCAAAATACACATTACAGCAGTATTTCCTAACCCTGTTCCTCAAGCCACCCTAAAAGTCCAGGGGCTAGATTTACTAAGCTGCGGGTTTGAAAAAGTGGGGATGTTGCCTATAGCAACCAATCAGATTCTAGCTTTCATTTATTTAGTACCTTCTACAAAATGACAGCTAAAATCTGATTGGTTGCTATAGGCAACATCCCCACTTTTTCAAACCCGCAGCTTAGTAAATCTAGCCCCAGGTATTAAGTATATCAGTGCATGAGAACAGGTGACTTAATTGGTGCCTCAGTATCCTGCGCCCATCGGACATCTCCAATGTCGAGATGCTGGTAAGTCTGTTTCTCTTTACATTGCTTTTTTAAAGATTCGGATTTTAATTGGAGGAGTCGTCGGTGTCGGAATATTCCACACCGATAACCCGTACCCAACCCGTCTTATCACATGGGCATTAGGATAGTACTGGCCATACAGCCAATGAATTCAAATTATTGACAGAGGGACAACACCCTCTAATACTGTGGGTATAATTAAAAATAACCCACCCACAAGAAAGCAACTTTTTTAGTGGCCATAAAAGATTTTTCTTTACTTTAGTGTCCCATTTTTTTTATTTGGGTGTGTAGGTTAAAGTATATTGAGATTCCAAATCAAGAATAGGCAACTATTGTCATGTCAGGAGTTACTGAACTCTGAAGTCAGGAATGCCGAATCGACCAGGCAAATCCCGTCTACAACCAATCCCGGTTAAACACGTACCACGTCCTTTGCACAGGGAAGTTTATCAGACTGAAGACAACATCTTGTAAACCCTTCTTCCAGCTCATTGATGGCTTGCCCTTGTCTGCTGAGGTGAGAATATCCTGTCTGGGGAAGATTGTGGGGACCATACGAGACATTGAGCCGTTTCATCTCACAGAGGTTACCAATGTTGGCTCGAGATGGACGCCCCGGAGGGAAGTCTTCTAAGTTGCTGTCGAAATGGGGCACTGGCTTCCTTCCACGTGGACTCAACAATGGCTCACCCTCTATCAGAAGCTGAACTAGAAGCGAAACACAAAAACGACTAAGTTTATAGAGAGTCCATTCATGCTAGTTAGATACGAATGAAAACGTATGGCCTTATCTCCAGTTTTGAGAAGCAACAGTGAAATATTTCCTGATCTCTCTATGTGAAGGCATCTGGTTAGATGAATGAAACTACTGAAGTCAGAAGCCTATATTGTCCAGGCTGCCAATTCGCTTTAACATGGTCAATTACATTTGAAAATTGGCATTGGACCAGCAGAATGGCTATCACATATCATCGTCTCAATCCACAGTAGAAGACCAGTTATTAAGATGCTGTTGTGGAATCAACACCCAATTGAGATACTTGACACCAATGGTGGACAACATGATATTTTTAAGAGGTCTCACAAGTGGAACATTATCATTAAAGATCGGCATAAGGGTAACCTGTGGCTGGATAGTCTAGATGGAATGAGGGCCCCATCGTCAAGGACCAACCTCCTATGCAAACCATGTGACTGGACTCATTCTGTGACTTCAATTATTAGGAAGAAGTCCAAAGAGGAGACATTTCTTTGGTCAAGAGAACCATGTTTTACCTCTTTGAGGGCCACACGCGATTGGCCAGCTCTTAGACACTTAGGGGTATATTTACTAAACTGCGGGTTTGAAAAAGTGGAGATGTTGCCTATAGCAACCAATCAGATTCTAGCTGTCATTTTATAGAGTGTACTAAATAAATGCTAACTAGAATCTGATTGGTTGCTATAGGCAACATCTCCACTTTTTTAAATATACCCCTTAAAGATATTAACCACTAGTTTACACAGCACAGTTCAATCAGGAATGATCTGGAAATATGCCTCTTCTGAAGCTTCAGTCATAGGTATAGATTAAAAAATAAATTAACATCAACCACATGGCTTGCAGAAGAGTGGTCTTTGTATTCATAAACTTCCACTGCTCACAACCCCATAGTGTACTCTGCGTAAATAAAGTGATTACATTTTGTATTTGTGTTAGACTTCTGGATCTCACCTGTCCTGGGTAAATAGTAATGACTTATCCACAGGTAAATGTGTGCTAGGGCATTCACTTCCTCTATGTTATGTGAATAGAACTGGTGTGGTTACTGACATTCTGCAAAAGTCAACCAGTGCATCGAGAAGACTTCTGTTGCACACTCAGCTTCAGGTTTTAATGATCATCATCATCATTTATATAGCGCCACTAACTCCGCAGCGCTGTACAAAAAACTGACATCAGTCCCTGCCCCCATTGACTCTTACAGTCTAAATTTCCTAACTTACACACACAGACTAGGGTAAATTTAATAGCAGCCAATTTACCTACCAGTATGTTTTTGGATTGTGGGGAGGAAACCGGAGCACCAGGAGGAAACCCGGGGAGAACATACAAACTCCACACAGATAAGGCCACTAATGAGAACCACACATACAAACACACAAGACAGGCAACCAGCCTTAGAGAAGTCTACTGTCCTTTTTCATCTGTTAAACATTTTATAGATGGGATTTTAGGTGTACTACTACAAACAACAGCGAAGGCAGCCATTTTGAACTCTGAACGGATATGCATGAGAATGTGGCCTACCGTTTCCATAGCCACTAGTGGCATCACACAAGCCTTATATTTCAGTGATGACACTATTCCCTGGGGAACGGACAGGCTGCAACTCTAATGCATTTGGGTTCAGCACAGGAATGGCAATGGATATACTTTCATTAAAAAGTGGGATTTACTTTCTTTCAATGGAATGCTGGGTATAACCGCTGATTGCAACATGTCGATGTCATCTTCACTGAGAATCTCCTCATCTGAAAACAAAACAATACATTTTTACATACTGTGTTTTTATATAATGTTTTTTATGCAACACAAAGAATAAGAAAGATATTACTAATCATAACAAAATGAAAAAAAACCACAAGGGAGATAATTTTGTTTAACCTAAATGTACCAACCCCCCCAATATTTAAAATGACTAAATCGGAGATGGGGGCTTGGCCTCGTAACGTTACGGGAGTGTTCACACCACAAATGGCGCGGACAAGCTCCCAGGGGCGTGGAACCTGTTTGCCTGGGAGTAAAATACCACTCACCCGCTTGCTGGCAATGGACAGTTAAGCTTCAAACAGCCGTGAGGGACTCAGGCCCTGGACCAAGCAAATCTGTAAAGATTTGCTGCCGTCCAATCAGAAGTCAATCGGAACTCGCTGCAGGTATTTTGATCCAGCGCTCTGTGGAGAGCCTGGATTGGCGCGATTTACCCCTGCCAATGAGAGGAGCTCAGCTAGACACCAGGGAGCTCCACTAGTTTCTCGGGAGGCATGAGTGTGGTCTATTTGGAAACGCCCTGGACATAGCTTTCCCGCCCTTCCATTGCACATTATTGCCAATTGTGTATAGTGCAGTTTAGGACCACCTCTGTATCTGTCACCTGATCATCTTGTGTCCTTAGTCAGGGCTCCATTAAAGGCAAGCTAGGGAGACTTCCTATTGTATTTGACTGTCCCTCGCTTTGGTTGATTTCTGTGGTATTCCTGAACATGACTCTATTGTATTTCTGACTATTTGTTGCATTGTGGGATTGTAGTGTGCCACAGGAGTAGTAGGATATGTGCAGTACACCTAGGCCGTAGTTGTTATTTGCGCAGCATAGTGACCACGTGAATTTGTTAGGGCCATTGCGCCTTGTTAGACTAGAGTTGGTGGTATAAACTATCTAAATAGCTAGCTTAACACTGTGAGGGAGAGATTGTGTTGTGAACGTCAATCAAGGAGAATCGTTGCAGTTCACGGTGAGTAACTCTGTAAAATGCGTTGTTTGCTTCTGGTTCTTTCCCCTACACTTGTACGCGTAGGATATCTATGAAGGAAAATGTTCCTGTGGTGGAACCTGTCCCCCCCCCCCCCCGATCCCAGGCGAGTACAACTGGGAAAGTAGCAACAGGGTGTGGCCTTATCCCAACCACACGCCCTGTACTCACCCAATTCATGTTCCACTGAATAGTCACTTGTTTTCTCTTTGGCAGGTGCGACAGACTCCGTGGTCAGAGAGAGCTCTTCGGTCAGGTTGGTCAGTTGAAACAGGTCAACGTGTGGAGTCCAGGTAGGACCTAGAAAGAATTGATATAGTTAAGTTATGAACCGATGTTACATAAATAATAAATAGTTACTATTTCTAATTAGATAGTAATGATGATCAGTGTCAGCTTGTACTACTCTCCAGCTTAACTATATCAACATAGATGGTTCAATATTATAAGTCTTGCCTTTCACTTTGCTCTGATAATAGACCGGTGAAAAGTTAAGCCTTAACTTTTCGGGACAGTCAGTCCAAGGTAGCTGAGTATTGCTCAGCTGTCCTGGTGATATTTTAATGGTAGATGGTGGCGATAAGTGGAATCAGCTTTGTAGCCTCATTGTAATAAAAAGAAGTAGATAATAGTACACGGAACTCAAAATCAAATCAAAACCAGTACGTTACAAATGGTAAATTGTGTTAAAGTAGTAGATGTCTCCCACTACCCAGTATGTCCTGTTACCTTATCATGAGACACAGAGTCATCCTCACAGTCTATGCATCACACAGCCATGTCCCTTATGAACTTCCCTAAAATTGACCCTGACATCCTATGAAGACTTGTGACAATAGCTCTACCCAAATTATGACCCTTTTCTTTTTGACTCTGTACAGGTCAATGTTCCATGGTATCATGAAGGTGTCTACTTAGCCTCTGGCGTTATGATAGCATTTGCCATCTATCCTGTTTTTTGTCATTATCAACTGCCTCAATATGGGAACTGGCACAATGCCTGTAATCACCAATTGTCTGGAGTCATAAACTAGGACAGTGTCTGTAATCAACTATTGCCGGGAGCCAAGAACTAGGATAGTACATGTAATCACCAATTGTCTGGAGTCATAAACTAGGACAGTGTCTGTAATCAACTATTGCCGGGAGCCAAGAACTAGGATAGCACATGTAATCACCAATTGTCTGGAGTCATAAACTAGGACAGTGTCTGTAATCAACTATTGCCGGGAGCCAAGAACTAGGATAGCACATGTAATCACCAATTGTCTGGAGTCATAAACTAGGACAGTGTCTGTAATCAACTATTGCCGGGAGCCAAGAACTAGGATAGTACATGTAATCACCAATTGTCTGGAGTCATAAACTAGGACAGTGTCTGTAATCAACTATTGCCGGGAGCCAAGAACTAGGATAGCACATGTAATCACCAATTGTCTGGAGTCATAAACTAGGACAGTGTCTGTAATCAACTATTGCCGGGAGCCAAGAACTAGGATAGTACATGTAATCACCAATTGTCTGGAGTCATAAACTAGGACAGTGTCTGTAATCAACTATTGCCGGGAGCCAGGAACTAGGATAGCACATGTAATCACCAATTGTCTGGAGTCATAAACTAGGACAGTGTCTGTAATCAACTATTGCCAGGAGCCAAGAACTAGGATAGCACATGTAATCACCAATTGTCTGGAGTCATAAACTAGGACAGTGTCTGTAATCAACTATTGCCGGGAGCCAGGAACTAGGATAGCACATGTAATCACCAATTGTCTGGAGCCAGGAACTAGCACACTGCCTGTAATCACCAAATGCCTGGAGCCAGAAACTAGGACAGCGCCCAATGGCAGAACTACCATTGGTGCAGCAGGTGCCCATGGAGATAATGGGCCCGCTTCCCTGCACCGGGGCTAGTTCCGCCTCTGACAGTGCCTGTAATCACCAACTGCTTGAAGCCGAGAACTAAAACAATGCCTGTAATAACCACTTGCCTGGAGCCAGGAATTAGGACATTGCCTGTAATCAGCAACTATCTGGGGCTAGAAACAAGCACAGTGCATGTATTCGTGAACATGTGCCATCAACAATAGCTACAATGATTATTCCATTTCCTTATATATCAAGTGTACCCCACACTTCTGATCTCAGCTCATTTGGAGAGGTCCATCCTTACCTTCTTTTCATGTCATTGTATGCACATCATACGTAACAACTTTTTTGACCTCCCCTCCGGGCTCTCCCAGAGAAGGGTGGTCCAAGTGGCAAGTCCCAAGTGCGTGACAGCCCAATTTATATGATCACAGCCCTGCCACCCACATTGTGCCATGCAGCAATCTGTGTAATCATCCATGTAAACTCCACACAGATAGGACCCTGGTTGGAATCAAACCCATGACCCCAGCAAATAGCTCTACAGTATAATTATGGAAAAGCTGTTTGGGTCCCAAGTGACTGTTTAGGATGGTGACTAAATTTGGTATTAATTCACATTGTGCCAGAACAATTTAATGGATGCACATAACACTAATTGTCTTGAGATATATCAAACTCTCACATATATCAAACTCTCGGGGGCATATTCAATTAGCTCCAGAGATCGTGGAAACGCGTCAGTAAGCACTACATAAGGTATTACGGTGCAACGCAGATTTTATTTCGCAACCCTATGGGGGGTGGATGAAGGGAAATCGTCATTTTTGCGGTACCACGGATTAACTCGCGGGCCGTTTCAGAGCGTAACCGCGATCTCCGGAGCTAGTTAATAAGCCCCTCAGTCTTCTTGGGGATACTAAAGGTTAACCCCTGCAGATAATTTTTAGCCCTGTGATTCCAACCCTATGTGTGGAGTTTGTATGTTGTTCTTGTGTTTGCGTGGATTTCGTCCTGTTCCCTCTCACACTCCATATACTTACTGGTAAGTTAACCGGCTTCTGACAAAATTAAGCCTAGAGTGTGTGTTTGTGTGGTGGGGATATAGATTGTAAGCTCCACTGGTGCAGGGACGGATGTGAACGATTAAGCATTATCTGTAATACGTAGGCGCTCTATAAATCTTATTCTAACTAAGCAAATATTAACCAGTTATATTTATAGGGAAAAGACAACTTCTTGGTGTAGATTTGGAGAGTTAAACAACCAGCACTATACATTTTATGCCCCCACAGTAATACTAACACGTAATGCAGTGTCTGATGCAATTTTAGCAAACATTGTGCAGCTCCTGAATAGAGTGCAAAGGACATTATATAATACAATGTGCGCCTGGGGGTAGATCTCTCTAAATTCTACTGATATAAGAATGTACCAGGTGACAAGGGGGAATACTCAATGCAGGCTTTTGTAATAAATTATATTAATATTGATCTGGCCAGCACGATGGGACTGAAGGCCTAGAGTTGGACTCTCACATCTACCATTGTAAAATTAATTAAAGTAAAGAAACATATTTTTAAAATTAAATATTTCATATACATATTAAGAATAAAGCATTTGTTTTTTGTACAGTTGGGGGAAGTAGCACCACGATTCTTGCCAGATTGGCTTCCTCATGCCAAGGCATCGAGAATGTATTTGCCGGCAAAATTCACTGCTGGCAGCGTCTTCTCCTTTATTCTGCCTTTAACATATAGACCCCTATGTTTTGTTATACAAGTGTTTATATAATTGTGTTATTTTATATTGCCTCCAAGCCAAAGTCATTTCTACCTCCAAACAGATACAAAATGATTCACAGGAGAACATGGTTTAAATGCATTTTCTTATTGTAGACTTCTATACGAATTAAACCGTATATATTAGAAAAAAAATAAAACAACATTTCCCCTTGAAAACTAATATTACAAATAACCTATTATTAGTTTCTTGATGTCAAATATCTGTCACCATCTCCCGACAGTTCTCCTGCTACAACCCTTATTGTCTAATCCGGCGGTTCCCAAAGTGTGCACCGCGGCTCCCAGGGGTGCCGCGAGCCAGCCATAGGAAAAACCAAAGAGCACATAAACTTGCCAATCAGCGCGGCGCCGGGACCCAGCAGACTCCTCTCTCCCGCAGCTGTGACTGACGTCGATATTCAGTGACAGCTGCGAGAGAGAGGAGGCTGTTGGGTTCCAGCGCCGCGCGGATTGGTAAGTTTATGTGCTCTTTGGTTTTTTCTATGGCTGGCTCGCGGCAGAGGAGTGAGAGGGAGCGTGACAGCGGGGCAGACAGAGGGGCAGGAGTGTGACAGCGGGCAGACAGAGGGGCAGGAGTGTGACAGCGGGGCAGACAGAGGGGCAGGAGTGTGACAGCGGGGCAGACAGAGGGGCAGGAGTGTGACAGCGGGCAGACAGAGGGGCAGGAGTGTGACAGCGGGGCAGACAGAGGGGCAGGAGTGTGACAGCGGGGCAGACAGAGGGGCAGGAGTATGACAGCGGGGCAGACAGAGGGGCAGGAGTATGACAGCGGGGCAGACAGAGGGGCAGGAGTGTGACAGCGGGCAGACAGAGGGGCAGGAGTGTGACAGCGGGGCAGACAGAGGGGCAGGAGTGTGACAGTGGGGCAGACAGAGGGGCAGGAGTGTGACAGCGGGGCAGGAGTGTGACAGCGGGGCAGACAGAGGGGTAGGAGTGTGACAGCGGGGCAGACAGAGGGGCAGGAGTGTGACAGCGGGCAGACAGCGGAGCAGACAGAGGGGCAGGAGTGTGACAGCGGGCAGACAGAGGGGGACACAGCGTGACGGGCAGTGGAGGGGGACACAGCGTGAGTGGGGCAGAGGAGGGGGAAACAGCGTGAGAGGGGCAGTGGAGGGGGACACAGCGTGAGAGGGGCAGTGGAGGGGGACACAGCGTGACAGAGGCAGTGGAGGGGGACACAGCGTGACTGGGGCAGTGGAGGGGGACGCAGCGTGACAGGAGCAGAGGAGGGGGGCACAGCGTGGAGGGGGACACAGCGTGACAGGGGCAGAGGAGGGGACACAGCGTGACAGGGGCAGAGGAGGGGGACACAGCGTGACAGGGGCAGAGGAGGGGGACACAGCGTGACAGGGGCAGAGGAGGGGGACACAGCGTGGAGGGGGACACAGCGTGACAGGGGCAGAGGAGGGGACACAGCGTGACAGGGGCAGAGAAGGGGGACACAGCGTGAGTGGGGCAGAGGAGGGGGACACAGCGTGACAGGGGCAGAGGAGGGGGACACAGCGTGGAGGGGGACACAGCGTGACAGGGGCAGAGGAGGGGACACAGCGTGACAGGGGCAGAGGAGGGGGACACAGCGTGACAGGGGCAGAGGAGGGGGACACAGCGTGGAGGGGGACACAGCGTGACAGGGGCAGAGGAGGGGACACAGCGTGACAGGGGCAGAGAAGGGGGACACAGCGTCAGAGGGGCAGCGGAGGGGGACACAGCGTCAGAGGGGCAGCGGAGGGGGACACAGCGTCAGAGGGGCAGCGGAGGGGGACACAGCGTCAGAGGGGCAGCGGAGGGGGACACAGCGTGAGAGGGGCAGCGGAGGGGGACACAGCGTGAGAGGGGCAGCGGAGGGGGACACAGCGTGAGTGGGGCAGAGGAGGGGGAAACAGTGTGAGAGGGGCAGTGGAGGGGGACACAGCGTGAGAGGGGCAGCGGAGGGGGACACAGCGTCAGAGGGGCAGCGGAGGGGGACACAGCGTGAGAGGGGCAGCGGAGGGGGACACAGCGTGAGTGGGGCAGAGGAGGGGGAAACAGCGTGAGAGGGGCAGTGGAGGGGGACACAGCGTGAGAGGGGCAGTGGAGGGGGACACAGCGTGAGAGGGGCAGTGGAGGGGGACACAGCGTGAGAGGGGCAGTGGAGGGGGACACAGCGTGAGAGGGGCAGTGGAGGGGGACACAGCGTGACAGAGGAGGGGGACAGCGTGACAGAGGGCAGAGGACGGGGACAGCGTGACAGAGGGCAGAGGACGGGGACAGCGTGACAGAGGGCAGAGGACGGGGACAGTGTGACAGAGGGCAGAGGAGGGGGGGACATCGTGACAGAGGGCAGAGGAGGGGGGGACATCGTGAGAGAGGGCAGAGGAGGGGGGGACATCATGAGAGAGGGCAGAGGAGGGGGGGACATCGTGAGAGAGGGCAGAGGGGACAGCGTGACAGAGGGCAGAGGGGGCAGTGTGAAAGAGGGCAGTGTGTCTAGATGCAGAGGGGGCAGTGTGTCTGGATGCAGAGGGGGCATTTTTGCATACAACTAAATAAGTATTTCTGTCCTGACCTAAATACATTACATTTTTTTGACCCAACTACTTCTAAAACAGGACTGCTCAATAATTATTTTGGAGGGGTGCCTTGAAAAAATTTGGAGACTCTAAGGGTGCCGCGAACTGCAAAAGTTTGGGAACCACTGGTCTAATACATTGCATTATCCCTACTGACAGTACTAAGACTATGCATTTATGTTCCAGAAGTAATCTAGGAATATAACAATCACAGGAAAAAGATAGCTTTTTAGCTCTTCTGGTCCATACACAATAAACTATATATTTAATATAGAGACAGGGATGAGCACCATTTAAATCCCGCTTACCTGTGCTCACCAGGCAGAACAGCGCGTAGAGCTGGGCAGATAGAATCCACATCACCAAATGTTTCATGTTTGCAGAGCTGCAGGCTGAAGTGACAGATCCACTCTCACTGCTCCTGGATGACTGTGTGTATCCTCTGTCTCTTCCCCTTATTTAGTCCACAGTGCTTTCCCCAGTATTTAAGAACTCAACACCTCCCACTCGCCTGTATATGACGTGCATGTCTGTGGTCAGTGATCAGGAGTTGCAACAGTTTCATAAGGTGCTGAGTGGCTCTTGTCTACACTTGACCCCATGAAATAACGAGGCTGGAAATATGTGTGGTCACAGCATTTATTAAATATCAACAGAATGGGATGGTTGGGGAAGGGTGACCGAAAGCATTGTGGTAGCCAACTTCAATCACAAACATGGGGGGAACCCTACTTTGCCCACTCCAATTATGTTGTCCTTAGGGGGGTAAACCCCTAAACCCCTTCTCTTCCGAGCCCTGGCTAGCAACCTCCTTGTCTTCACACATGACGCCCCCGTGTAGCGTGTCTTCATCACAGCAGGGTCAGAAGTAGGGCCCACTGTTGAATATCATTGGGCGGTTTGTTACTGCCAGCCGTGCTTGAAGGGGAGTGGGAGGGAGGGAGTTGATCAACTCACTGCTCCTTGGAAAAAGACCCCCTTGGCTTGCCACTGGCCTTAAATATTGCCCTGACGAGGGGGAGGCCCCCATCCTCCCTGCCCCATCCCTTGTACTGAATGGAGCCTTGTCTGTATGAGAGAATGGGGTGTGAGTAAAACCTTATTGACTGAATCATTCACCCTGTGGGGATCCCAGTGACCATCCATCTCTTAATGTCAACCAGTTAATCACCAAATATAATTTGAGGGGAGGGCTACATCCTCCTCCTTTAACTGTGATGTAGCTGTGAAGGGTATCTCAGATAATTTGAGGAAGAATAGAGTCAAGTTTATTAACTCTCATGTACACAGACCAACAAGTCGAATCAGATCAGAATGTACAGATAATAGCTTTGCACCCATGTTTTATAAGCAATAATCTTGGCACCCTGGCACAGGCATTTACACTGATTGGATAACTATTATTCACATGCCCCTCTACTCAAAGAATGTGTCTCCTTGACCACAATGTGTTAAAATGAAGTCCTATCTCCGAGGTTTGGAGACAGTAATACTCTTATCAATGTTGCTAAATAATCACTAGTACAAGCCAGTTCGGCCTTGTATGAGCACATTCCAAGAAGCGTGAAACGTGAAAAGTAAACATATTCATCTCTTGCAAAATATAATCATAAAAAACAGAATCATATAAGTACATTAATAGCAGCTGGACTTCATTTTATAACCCAGATTGACTCTTCATACAATTCTATCTAACCTGGCTCTTTTGAGTCCTCATTGATAACTTTCTTGGTTTCCTCCTTGATGCCCCCAAGCATGGGCATCTTCACCAGGGCTTTGTGGCCACAAGTCTTGTTGCCTACCATAGGGCAGTTAAGTGTGGCTGTCAGCAGCACTTACCGCCAAGCAAGGTCTCCTACCCTGCCTGTCACCAACGCCGTGACCTATGGGGCAGCACGGTGGCTCAGTGGTTAGCACTTCTGCCTCACAGCACTTGGGTCTTGAGTTCAATTCCTGACCATGGCCTTATCTGTGTGGAGTTTGTATGTTCTCCCCGTGTTTGCGTAGGTTTCCTCCAGGTGCTCTGGTTTCCTCCCATACTCCAAAAACATACTGGTAGGTTAATTGGCTGCTATCAAATTGACACGTGTGTGTGTGTGTGTGTGTGTGTGTAATTTAGACTGTAAGCTCCAATGGGGCAGGGACTGATGTGAGTGAGTTCTCTGTACAGCGCTGCGGAATTAGTGGCGCTATATAAATAAATGGTGATGATGATGATATAGCGACTGGTGTGACTGCAGCCACTGCTCTCCCCTATGGAGCAATGGATACAAATGCTGCCTGTAAGTTGAGCTCATACTTGGGTCATGGCCTCTCACAAACCAGTCCAAGTGCTATATCCTTGTGCACCACTGAGGGGAGACACATACCAGGATTCAAGTATGGGATGGCCAGCTTTAAATCTAGAGGCACCTGACAGCTATAGCTATGGGAAAAGGAGGGGGGGAGGGGGGGGGGGGGTTAGGTGGCGTGTGAGAGATGGGAAGAAAGAGGGCAAGGCACACCAAGATCACTTGCAGAGCTGATCTTTTTTGGATTTATGGACTTTGCATGCAATGGATCGGTTGCTGATAAAGACATTCTGGAACAGTATGCCTCCTGCCTTTTGGACTAGTTCACTGATACAGAAGGGGCAATGAAGGCCATGGTGCTCGAAATAACTTGGCCTCACTCTCGCCAACTCATACACAACTGGTAGCTCTGACCAAACATTACAACAAGTGCATTGAGATAGGCAGCTTCCTGTCATTCTTGGGCGGCTTCCCCATGGCCCAACCCTTAGTCAATCTCCTTGCCAAAAAAGTAGAATTGAAGTCCTCCTCCCTCGACAACTTGAAGAACAAAGAAATACCTGCCACTAAGAAGTTGATGGTAGGTAGGGGCTTCTGAGCCCTGAGTCGGTCCCATAGTAGGCTATCTTGGGCTGGGTCATCTGCATTTTGTCTCCTTTGAAATAGACTGCCGAGTCGAATCTTGCCCCCCCTGGGCTAAAATTTGCCAGCCCTCCCCTGGTAGTAGGCCTGTAGAATCCTGCACTGTGAATCTGAGCCAATAGGGTAGGAAAAGAATGAACTTGGCTCTTACCCTTCCAAACTCCTGATTCCTTGTGTGCTTGCCACCTACTCATGCTGCTTGGTAGGCAGCCCACGAGGGGTAACTCTCTTTTTGCACATGGGTGGTAATGGCTGCTTGACAATCTGCCAGACATAGTTTGGGCATGTGAGACCCAGCTGCTGTGCTTTGGACGCAGCCCATGCAATTTAAATCACGGCAAAGAGTCGACCGTGATGTTCTTAGCTCCTGGTACATCATTGGCTCTAAATGCGATATTGAAAATAAGGCACGTGGGAACTAAATGCTGTAGCAGCCTGGCTGCATAGTTTCGGATTGGCTGTTTATTGTCTGTACTAGGTAGTCGCATCAGAGAAGGATGCGGTGGTACTAATTGAGAATGCCTTTGTTGGCAAAATTCACTGCATTATGTTATATTGCATAATTAGCCAAATTCATTCCTGTCTCCTACCAGACACAAAATGAGTCACAGGAGTGCCTGGGGAGGACTGTGTGTATTCTCTGACTCACCTCCAGTATTTAAGAACACAGCACCACCTAGTGGTCAGAGATTCAGGAGTTTCAATAGATGGCAATAAAGCCATGGATACAGACATAGAATAATATTTCTCAATATATTGCGCAAAACTATGCAATCTGAATATTCAGACATAAACCACATAAACCAAAATAGCATAACACTTCATTATTCTGAAAATGCATAACTAATGTATCTGGTTGACTAATAAAAGTTTCTCTGACATAAGATGGTGACTATTGGCTAACACCCTCAGGATTAAATATTTGTAGGTTCTTTTTTTGGGGGGGGGTGGGTAGCTATAATTTTTTTGCTGCTTTCCTTATTTAACACTTACTACTTAATCTAGTCTTAATATTACTATTTATTTATTTATAAAGCACTAAATCAAGGTAATTTTTAATGAAGGGGCAATTACCCCAAGCCCACTAGGTCATGAAACCCAACTTTCTACTGCTTATTGAAAGAGTCTGAACGTATACATTCCTAAGTGCATCTGTAGGTTATGGTGGAATCCCCCAAAATCGGTGAGTATTGATGTCCACAGGGCAGTATTTTAGGTGCAGAACTGAAAACTTGAAATTAATAAAGGTTGGACTTTGATGTGACATTTTGATTGTTTCCACCCCGTGGACCAGCAGATCTTCAGGTTCATAAATGGCCATGGGTCTGATCCATTAAGGAAAGTTAAGAAAAAAATTGAGTACGTTTTCTTACTCAAGTTTTCTGAACAAAACCATGTTACAATGCAGGGAGTGCAAACTAGTTTATTAGTTTGCACATAAGATAAATACTGGCTGTTTTGTCATACAGCACACAAAATACCTGATAGCTTATTTGTACCAAGAAAATTAAAGTTGATCTAGGACATTCCCTACCCCAACTATAAATCTGTCCCCGCATTTTAAATTAACCTCCCCCTCAAATGCAACATGGTATTGCCTTAATGCTTTCTTTTCCTTAACTTTCCTTAGTGAATCAGGCCCCCTGTCACCAACAATGTAATGTCTAAAAAATCCACTGAGCTATTACAGTCAATAAGGTACAACATCTGAATTGTTTGCACCAGATCTACCACGTTATGCTAGCAGAGCAAAGGTGATTACAACACACAATTCACTGTCTGTAACAATCTGACATCTCTGGTATTATATATTCTGTATATGGCTCCTTCTATATCAGCAATATTAGAGCATCAAAGCCACCTCAAGGCACTTTGACATTGTCATCTTAGGTAACCCATCTTAGGACACTATTATATCAGCCACATTAGGGCACCTCCTTATTCTTTCCTCCCTTTTTTTGAGCACATCATACTTTCCACCAAGCCACACATTCCGTACTCTTTGCCACCATGAGTCACAATCTCTTTTGCACTCTCTTCTGCCATCTCCTACCATTCATTCACAAGACCAGTTGGGGGTCTGATGTAAATCCTGTACCGGGTGGACTCCTATCTCTCAATCCTCATAAACAGACCATCACTCAACCCCTAGGTGGAAGCTTCTATTCCTGCCCAAATGAATGAGTCCTGTTTTTTTGTTCCCACCATCCCTAATAAAGCCATACATCTGAAAGTGTGTATGGACTAAGACAAACATTTCCCCCCTCCTCATGCTGAGGCACCAGGCTCATTGTTGCTTGGCATACACACTGATATTCTCTCCTACATTCCACTGGGTACAGCCAGGGCCGGATTAAGGGAATGGAGGCCCCTGGGCTAAGGGCGCCTCCATTCCCCCGTGAGGCCCCAATGTGAGCCACCCGCCGCCCCCCCAAGCGCTTACCTGTCAGTTCAGTCCTCCGTCCCCGGCACGCTGTAAGCTCCTTACTGAGGAGATCTCGCGAGAGTTCACTCGCGAGATCTCCTCAGTAAACAGATTACTGAGCGCCGGGGACGGAGGACTGAACTGACTGTGCTCAGCAGCATTGATCGGGCTGGGGGCGCCCCCGCCCCCGGAAAATCAATAATGCTGCTGAAAACTTTGAAGGGCCCCCTGGATGCCCGAGGCCCCTGGGCTATAGCCCAGTTAGACCTCAGGTTAATCCGGCCCTGGGTACAGCTGATATTTTGTATTCTGATATTACAAATGGGAAATCCACGGACTTTACACTAACAATCTGTTTTTGTCCTTAAATAATAGGTGCAATATATCTTCCCTTTGATGTGTGTTACATCACTGCAGATCAGTGTTACTGCTTTTGGACCCACACACACCAGCTTACCCACCATCAGTGCCCCCCAAAAAAGCTAATAAATTAACTTCACATCATAAACAGAGGAACATATTTGATCAAATGCAGTCCTATTACATTTTTACCCTTTAGTTTGAAAAATTAAGGCTGATATACTGAACCGAGAGCTGTAGCCCTAACCATCCCTGATCTTTGGCATAGCCACCCACCTGTGACACCAAACTTTGCCATACTTGCCTGGCAGTGACCGCCATATTGCAGATTCAGTATTCCCACACTCAGATCTGGATTAAGGGCGAGGGCACAGGGTACAAGTGCTCCTCTCTCCGAGGGCTACCTGGACCAGGTAGTTCCTTCAGTACTGTATCAAGGGGTGCCAAAGGGCACTGTATGGTTCCTGGTTGTCTGCCCCCTCCTCCAGAACCAGCCAACTTACTTCATGTGGCTGCAGTTTGTATGACCCAATTCTCCCTTCCACCCTTTACCTATGTGTGTGGCCTCCTACACCAGTGGGTACACAGACAGGGTTACTTCAAAGATAGTGTCTCGCATAAGATGTGCAGCACATGACAGGCATTGTCCCATGTGTGTAGGCTGTAAGAGAGGCAGACAGAAGAGTCTTCATTTACTTTTGCCCTCATAATATGATGTGGGGACTTGCCTTGTTCAAGTCAGTACCCCACCACCCCTGAAGAGCCTCCTGGCCTGGAAAGGGCCACTGCCAAGCCTTTGTGGGACACCCCAATCTTATCCAGATTATCCCATCCCCAACGTTAGCGGGATCCTTTCCTGACCTTGAACCATTCGTAATGTAATGCCTATAGCGTTATTGTAGAAATGCACACTCCCGGTGATGAGAGATGAGGTCACCAGAGGGCAGTGCATTAGCACGGCTCCAGCGTCGGAAGAGGACTGGGCGAAGACACCGACCACCTGAGGGGGGTGTAGCCAGTAGTCATGGCGTGAATGCCCCAAATGGCCAAGTCACATGTGGACATGAGGCTTTAAAAGACTCTGGCTTCCCGTGTCTGTGGGAGAGTAGTGAACATCTAGCTGGGGACCTGGGACAAGAGAGGAAGTCGTCCCCGGCTTCACCAGCATATTTAGGATCAGGTTATTGACCGACCCTCATTGGCTGTAATAATAGCATTGGAAGAGAGTCAGAGTCCCACAGAAAGAAGCCCCGGCAAGGAGGGGGTGTGTGACAGATGCCAATGGACCACAGTGAAGGAAAACTCCGGAAAGGAGCAGAGACGGAGGCGGATCGCCAACATCAGGGTCAATCCTTCAGAGGCTCACCAAGAGAAAGACTAAGGTGGAGAGGGAAGTGTTCCCAAAGTGTAGCCATCAGATAGGGGTGTGCATGTGACAGCTGCCAGGGGGGAATATTGTTAACGGGGGGAGAGAGCCCAATAATTATCAGCACCCTGGGAAAGGGTTCATGGCCAGATGCCATGTGAGATTGAGACATACTGTGGGTTATGTATTGTTGGCCCCTGCAATTAGGAGAGTGCTGTAAGAGACAGACTGCAGTAGAGATTCCCCCATCACTGGGATGTTTTGTCTGAAAGCAATCTGCAAGTGGTCCTTCAATTGCAGTTGTCAGCTTCAGCAGAGGGATGAAGGAAGGTCCCTGGATGGTCGGGATTACAGCAACAGGAGGAGAGCCCTCTTGTAAAGTACCCCCATACAATGACAGGGGGGATGCACGAAGGCAGCGTTGCTAAAATTTGTAGAGAACAGTCCATGATGTAAGGGATGGAGTGCATGGATGGAGGCGAGACCCTGGAACTATTGGGATGATAGGAGGAGAAGAACCTCTGGTCCATGCCAACTGTCTGCCTGTGAGGGCGATACTCCCGAAGAACGTCTCGGAGAGTCCCCTGTAATGAGAGGAAAGGTTCTCACCTGATCCAGAGGGTCGCTACGGGCGGAACCCGTCAAGTGGAGGAGGCTTCTGCTGCAGTCACTGTCCCCCCGGCTCGGGAGACCCTCCGCAGTCCTTCTCCCTGGGGTGGGACGTAGCTCACCCCACTTGCCCTTCCCAGACCGTACGCACAGCCAGGGGACGAGTTGAGTCCACCCCGCGATCAGTCCCAACACACCACCTTCCGACCCCTGCGGGGAGACACAACACACCACCTTCCGACCCCTGCGGGGAGACACAACACACCCCAACCACCCACTACACCGTACAAACCCACCCACAACAATACTCAATTGCACAGTACAATACCCACGACACTATCAATGGCAAAGTACAATACAAATACAATATTCAATTGTGCAGTACAATATCAATGCAGAGTGTGTGAATTCCTGCCCTACCCTGCCCCCAAGGGGGTGATACGGATAGGAAAAGGGAGGGGGGGGAAACAAAGGCAGGCTTCCACAGGAGGGGCCTAAAGCCTGGGGGTGACCTGAGGGCCTCGCGCCCTCTGGGGTTTACTCAGGGACTGGTTCCCTATGGGGACTAAGGGCCGGGGGTTGACCTGAGGGCCTCGCACCCTATGGGGTCTACTCAGGGCCTGGTGCCCTAGGTGACCTAACGAGAGCTACCAAACGGGAGGGCGGACTTAATGGCCGAAGGAAGAAGGCCCTGGGCCCGAGTGAATAGTGACCGATAGCCTGCGGGCCTGGGCCCGGGAGAGCTGTTCCCCACTGGGGTCTTATCTGGTCTAGGCCCTCCGCTAGCGACGTCAGCGTAGCTCCTCTTCGGTCCTGCTAGTGCGGTCCGCCCGGGCTCCCTGCCGTGCTCTGGCTCCGCGGCTATCTGCTCTGCTCTGCCTTCACCAGACAGACTAGCTCCTCTGTCTGGACTGGTTCTGGTGATGTCTGCTGCTGCTGCTGCTGCGGGGTCAGACTGAGTCTCTGCTGCCGCTCCTGCTGCTCTCTCAGGACTTCCTCTCTCCAGCTGCACTGCCGGCCGACCATATCCCTGAGCCGGGCACTCCACTATGACCTCATCACGACCGGGAGCCGTGATTGGTCCGCGGCCAATCTGTGGAGCCGGTGTTTCCACATGCCTGTATGTATAATTAGCTTAGACTATTGTCTGTGTGTGCTGGAGGAGTTGGTGATAACATAACTGTAATGCAACCGTTATGCTTATGTGCTGGAGAAGGAGTCGTCTGAATAACATTTTGCCTGCATTTGAACTGAGATGGCCTGGAGTCCAAAATTTCCTCAAGTTACACTGTACCGTCACTAGTGTCCACTCCACGACACACTCCTGAGTACACAGGGGACCCTCTGGTCACGTATGCTACACCCACACCATAGCAGAAGTGGAAGACAACGGCAAAAGGGGAAGCACATGACATCTTGGCACCCCAAGTAAGAGCTCACACCAGTAGGGATTTCACATTAGCATAGCCAGTCCTGACCCCCCCAAACATCCCCTATGGTATCTTAAACAGAGAAAATATAGGAAGTGCAGGTAGAATGTGCAAGAATAAAAATACAAATTAATAACATGCATTGATTGAATTACTTTTATAATGTTGTGTTTACTTTACATACGTGCGTGTATATATATATATATATATATCTCAGAATAATAACCCACTAGGGGCTGGTTGCAAAACAGTCTCCTAGTGTACAGAGCTGCCAATTGTTTCCATACATGAGTCACGGAATCCTTCCCTGTACCTGGAAGTCAGTTGGAAGAACGTAGTCACATCTGGCGAGATTTCTCAAATCGCAGACCATTGGCCTGTTATACCTATAAAAATTATCCCCATATTTCCTTGTAAACATTTTGGAAGACCTCCTCATGCTGGTTGCCTTGAGGAATTTGGAGGAGAGGGGAAGGAGGGAGGAGGAGTAACAGCACCAGAACAAGGGTCCGCAGAGTTCACGCACAGTACTTGTTTTTAGAGCTCTTTTGGGGGTCTATTTATGACCCTTCGTTTTTTTCACTTGATACTTTTCAATCCCTATCTCCTTGATAAGGATTGAAAAGTAACGGCTATGTATTAAAAAAACTTCTCAGGGACAGCAGTGCCGATAGACTGCTGTCCCTGAGAAGTGACTCACCTGATCATCGCAGTCTTTTCTCAAGTTTAAAGGCTGCAGTGATCTTCTCTCTTTTTTTTTCTTTTTTTCCTTTTTGTTAGTGCGCATGCAGACTGAAAACTTGGTGCATGCGCAGTAACATCCTGGATGGCAAACTGTAGGATAAGTGACAGGGTGGGATCACATGATCCCTCCACACATGCGTTGTCCAGCTCTGCTCTTCAGAACAGAGCTGGACAGCGCGAAAGTTTTCAGATATGTTAATGTACGCCAGCTTCAGATGGCGTACATTAACATGTAGAAAGAGAGAAATTTTTCTCTAGTTAGACTTTAATACATAGCGGTTCTGAGCACTTCCCATAGACTTTTATGGGGAGTGCTCAGAAAAACAATAGCAAATGCAAAGCAGCAGATATCTGAGATATCTGCTGCGATGCTTCAATAATACATAGCAATTTCACGGTAAACACCCGAAAACTGTTCTCGGGTGTTTAACACAGGAAAAAAACCTTGATAAATAGACCCCTTGGCCCCAAGTCCCTCTCGGAACAGGAGGTCGTGTAAATGTTTCCTCACAGCACAATCCTCCTGCACCTGTATTGAGCAGGGGAGATATGATTTGGAATCTATAATATCACACAGAAGTGCAGTGTCTGGGCTGCACAAATTATTCTATTTTAGACATTTGCCGGCCACAGGCTCATGCCAATATGTGAGCTCAGAGTTAGGTATTACACAGCGGAATTTTTAAAGGCACTTCTCTCAAGTGATAAGTGCCCTAAATACAAGTTTGCAAATATTTATCTGCTTCCCTGGCCAGGAGCACAACATGAACTCGTGGTAGCATTCTGTAGGCTTTCAGCTTTAATGTTTTGGAAGCCAAAGATCGCACACATAGTGGTATATTTACTAAACTGCAGGTTTGAAAAAGTGGAGATGTTGCTTATAGCAACCAGATTGTAGAGATCATTTATTTAGTACATTCTACAAAATATGACAGCTAGAATCTGATTGGTTGCTATAGGCAACATCTCCACTTTTTCAAACCCGCAGGTTAGTAGCTATACCACATAGAGGGGGAGGGGGCGCAGGGGAGACAGATAAATTAAAACACTTACATCTGAAGTAGTTGTCAGACATAAAAACCAAAAATAACTTCTCTTTAGTCACTGCAGCCTTCCTGTCACCTTGAACCAGTCTGGCCATTTTTTTGTCCTCTCTCATTAAGGAGATGTGCTGGAAAAACAAGTTGGAGCAATGAAGACACCACCTCCACAACTTCCAGGACTTAAAAGGTGGTAGATGCCCCAGTTTAATTTCAGAGGCTGTGTGGAGTCCACACCGCAGTAGGTCAGAGCTATGTTGGTGGCATACGAGGGACCTACACAATATAAAAGGAGGTAGGTTTAATATTGTGGCTGTACGTATATAAAGGATATAAGTGTTTTGAATAGAACAAGGGAAAGAGTGTGCTAATATATCATTTATAGTATACTTTAGATAAAAATTACAACATGAAAGTAAAAGACATTTAAGCACACACAAAGTTAAGTTTAAATGTTTTTATTACAATTCTCCAAAATATATTGTCTGTCACATCTGCATTTTCATATACAAAAAATAAGCCTCATTTTACTACTAGCAAACGTTACCATTTGGATTTACTTTATTATTAGCTAAACGGTATGCAAAAGTAGAAGCTACTCCAATAAGTACTTAAAAATAAAAGCAGGGAAATGTTTGCTTTTGGGGTAGATTTAAACCTTCTAGAAAGGAAGAGTGGATGTGTTGCCGATAACCAATCAGGTTCTAGCTAGCATATTCTAGAATGTGCTTGATAAGTAATAGCTTGATTCCGATTGGTTGCTATGGGCCACACCTTCACTTTAGAATGTTTGACAAATCTACACTGCTGACAACTTTCTATATAAATGGAAGATAATCTATGGAGGCAGTTTAGTCCTAACAAGTGGTTTCTTTCCCATTGGTTAGTTACAGAGTTGTATCAATCCATGATGGAAAAAGGATATGCAAGTCTTGCCAAGTATTATGCGATACCAGCAGCGTACATCTTGTGCGAGAGGGAAGCTCAGCCTAGAGCAGTGTTGGCTAACCTGCGACACTCCAGGTGTTTGTGAAACTACAAGTCCCAGCATGCTTTGCCAATATATAGCAGCTTATTGCTGGAAGGGTATGCTGGGACTTGTAGTTCCAAAAACACCTGGAGTGTCACAGGTTAGCCAACACTGGCCTAGAACATCAGCAGTGAGACTACTATCTACTAGGCAGTCTAGACAAATACTCATGGGCTCTCGATGAGAAAGGTGCTACTAGTAGTCTAACCCTGCCTAGCGTACAAGAGCACGTCCCCTGCATCACCAGCCATCTAATTTCTTTATACCAACCAGTGTTTTATTCTGCGCAGTGGGTGGAGTTCCACTGTAATACAACTGTTAGCACCCATTGTTGCGGAACCTACAAGGCCAAGACACGGTGTACTACAGACAAGAGCAGTCTACTGTACAAACTAGACAATTGTGGGCCCCACAACAAACGATTTTAACGGCCCCCATGTACTGTGCAAAAAAATATATATATTTTTATATTTTATTTTTTACACACAGGGCTTTAACAGGAAGCCAGGCCCCCAGCGTATTATGGTAATTACGCCAAGCTACTATAGAGATTAAAATTGCAAATCTGAACCACTTCAGAGATGGATAGGGCTACAATACTGCAGGTGAAATAAGTCTAGTGGAAATATTGTCCTAGATCTTTATCCATTCAACTCTAATCTCAGGGAAGCGTGTGGTGGCCTCTCCCATACGGGTGTGGTTGTAGGAGATTATAACTGCTTGGGTTTGTGTTCAGATTAGAGCGTTTTACGGTTGTCCTATTCCACCTATTTTCTTTCCATGACGGCCACAGAGACGTCCTGCAGGTAGAAGCTGAAACATTCCCCTCTCTCCTGCTCGCCCTTGTTGCAGCAGTCCTGAGGGTCTTTCCAAGAGTCCTTTTTGGAGCCGCACAGAGTCTTAATATACTCATCTTTCTGTAATGACAGACAAAATTATGGCATTACACATTCTTCAAATCTCAATAGAGGTTACTCAAATGTTACATGTGTTGAAATATATATTGTTAGGTTATTTTGCTAAATAAAACGAGGGTACCACCATGCTATAGGACGTATGCCACCTAGGCCAGGACTGACAGTTTTGCCCTCTTGCCTACTTTCAGTACAATGGCCCCACCCCCCACCTCAGCATTCTGTTTTTCTAACAAATTTTGGAAACAATTCATGCAAAATGAATGTATTGTGCGGTTTGTTTAAAAGTACCGTATACACAGACAACACACTGCAGGATACGTACAATACCTATGTGGAATATAAAGTACCAGCAGTGCGCACAGATAGATAAAGTGTTCAATTATTGTCACCTATTAATGTAGTCATTAAATGATAAAACATTTCCATGAAATACACTTATGATGATCATAATAAAATGCATTTTTACAGTTGCTCTGATTGCAAACACATGTTCCAGCATGTATAATAACCATCATCACTATCACTCGGCACTTACACCTGACCTGTAGCTGGTGCAAGGGATAAGGCTGAAAAACCAGTGCCTGAGAGATGCCCAGAACTTGAATCAGATGCTGCTGCGTGCGCTCGTGCTTGACTACGTGCATACGCCCATTCCTCACTGCTCCGCCCATGAAATCATACGCTGACGGAAGTGTCCTTTGCGTCCAGGGCCGGATTAACCATAGGGCTAACTGGGCTACAGCCCAGGGGCCTATGGCATCCAGGGGGCCCTTGAAAGTGCTCAGCAGCAGTATTGATCGCGATCAGTGCCGCTGAGCACTTTCACTGTGGTCCTTCGGCGCGCTGTAGACTCCTTACTGAGGAGATCTCCTCAGTACAGAGTATACAGCGCGCCGGAGAAGGAGGGGAGGGGGGGGGCCCCCTCACGGGGGAATGGAGGGCCGCTTAGCCCAGGGGCCTCCGTTCCCTTAATCCGGCCCAGTTTGCGTCCAAAGATGAATTGGATGCGCTTGCGCTCACTGGTGTATATAGTTAATTTCTGGGCATGTGCAGTGCAATTTAATGCACAACGTACATATCAGCATTTATGTTCCTTAATAAATCAGGCTCTTTACCTCTATATATATATATATATATATATATATATATATATATATATATATATATATATATATATATATATATATATATACACACACACACACACACACACACACACACATACACACACACACATTTAGACTATACTGTATATTCATAACAATTTATCTTTGGCCTTTGTAATGGGTGGTGTAAGACTGTATATTTTTTTGTGTACTACCTCTGACCATTTTTAGTCCCACTCAATAAAAGCCTTCTCTCATGCTGCTCCCCACTTATGGCATTCACTACCAAGTCTGATCAGACTCTCCTACAGCCTTCTAGTCTTAAACGCTCTCTGAAAACATCTCTTTATTAGAGCTTCTACTACTCCCACCGGTATACCCTCACAACTATCCCAATCGCCACTATTGCTCCTCTGGTCTCCCCCATTAGATTGTAAGTTCTTATGAGAAGGTCCCTCTCTACCTTTTGTTTTCATGTCATTTACGGTGTCTACCTTGTATGTGTTTTATGGGCGTCCCGTTACCACCCCCCCCCCCCCCCCCTCCCCCCCACTGTGGAGCGCTGTGACACCTTACATAGTAATAAAGTGACGGAATGCAGCCCATGCACCTATAGGTTTAGGTCCAAGAACTGTCTGTTATCAGACCCCGTGAGGCCAATATAGGATGTACATAGTAAGGTGCCCCGTGGCGCCACAAGTACATATATATGTACCAAAACATTAGGGGGCCATTGATTATAGGTGTCAACAACAAGGGCCCAGTAATATACTCTTTATAGTGTAAGGATGTAAGTAAACTAGGATCCCTTCTACGTGTGGACATTTAGACAGAAATAACTGATCAACAGCAGTCTAAATACGTTTATAACAATTGTATTTTTGTCCTCTTAGTGGTCTAACACTACCTTAATTCTTGTCCTTCTAAGTCAACAATGTGCTTTTTTTCCCCATTTCCATCAATTTTATTGTTGCCCTAACCATGGCTTTTTTCTATGTATCCTTTATTTATATAGCACCACTAATTCCGTAGTGCTGTACAGAGAACTCGCATCATTCCCTGCCCCATTGGAGCTTGCAATTTAAAGCCCCCAACACAGAGACTAGGATCAATTTTGATAGCAACCAATTAAACTACCAGTATGTTTTTGGAGTGTAGGAGGAAACTGGAGCACCTGGAGGAAACCCACGCAAACATGGAGAGAACATACAAACTCCACACAGATAAGGCCATGGTTGGGAATGAACTCATGACCCCAGTGCTGTGAGGCAGAAATGCTAACCACTGAGCCACCATGTATATTTTTTAAAAAAAATTGTTCACTTATTTGAATACTGTTTTTAACGTGTCAGAGTTGCTCGGTTGTTTTGCTCTAGTGTATGAAAAATGTATAGACCGTTATTTCTGCGCTTCTTGTTCATTCCACTCTCCTACGTACAATCATCAGAACTCCATAGTTTTGGACATCATTAAATAACTTCATTACAGACTGCCATCTAGTGGCAGATCAAAAACAATGCAGGTTGCAAAGACGATTGAATGCCATTAACACTGTTCAGCTCCACATACTGTATGTTTTTCAATCAGGTATAGCAACTAAATATTTGTGCGCCCCATAGCAAGATTTTGCAAGAGCCTCTAGCAGCTGCACCTTTGTATAATAACCCTTTTCTGACCCTGTAGAAACCTTCCATAGCTCCAAACACTGACACTGCTGCACTCTGCTTAATATATAACATACATAAAAGTTGGATTCGTTTAAAGCACAATAGTCCCTAAAGGAATCTTTTGCACCCATGTAATGTATGTAAGCCGATTCTCAGAAGTGCAGATGGCACTGACTAGTCAGACATCAGCTTAGGTGTTTAGCAGTAAAACAATAATATGTACTATAGTGATTGGTGAGCACCCCACGTTCTATACTGACCAAGTGCAGTTCTGTGGGTAACAAGTATTACGAAGCCACTGAAAGATTATAAAACCTCATGAACGTAGGAAGAGAACAGCAGGATATAAAGGTTCGTTATGCTGTACAGTAAGGGCGTGCCAAACTCAAGCCACATCCGAACCCAGTTCTGGTCAACTCAGTTACTTAGTTTTCTGCTGTATCTCTTGCTCCAGGGCTAGTCTAAGTCCTGATCAGTAGTGATATCAGTCTCGTACCCATGCTATACAGTGTTTGCAAATGTAAAAATGGATGTTATGTTCAGTAGACATTGAGAACATCCTAAACACTTTATTTTAAACTGTTTTATCATCACTGCAAATATTATTAACAGGTGACATTAATACAATATTTTTTTTCTCTCCTGTGCGTTCTTTTGCAAATCTATAATCCACATAGGTATTCGCTGTATCCTGCAGTGTCCTGTGTAGTACAGCACAGCAGACTTACAAAGTTGAACAGCAGACATATCCCGAGATCCGTGCCTTGATGAATTTGGGAGACTTCAAAGCCGAAATATGTGCGTTTTATATGCAGGTTGTGGGCCTTGACCCCTCTGACCCAGGGTGTCTAGTTAAGTACAGAACCCAGGTGGCCCAGCATTCCCTACTGATTGCTGACCTAACGTTCACCCCCAAGTTCATGTAATAGCAGCAAAAAGCAAACGCTCTATTTTCATATTTTGGTTTCTCTTATTAATATATTATGTACCAAGTACATCCTCACCTGCTCTGCTGCACACCGCAATTTGCTGTCCTGGGGAAGAGCGCAGCAGGAATCTTTGAGGCCAGACGTCAGCAGGGAAAGATGTCTTCTGGATTAAAGGGAAGAAAAAAAAAAAAAAAAAAAAAACACATTCAGACATTGAAATGATGGAGCCTATAGAGAAACTCTGATGCAATTTAGACAGAACAGCATTTTATCATCTTAAGACGAAAACACTCAAGTTTAATATATATTGTGAAGTGCAGCTTTACATACCCTAAGTGGAAAGAATTGGTCGGTGACTAAATGCACCCAAATTCACATGTACACAGCGACACCTCTTAATCCAATCCACTTCTCGTTTTCACTAAAACGACTACTTTCCCTGTGGCTGCATTGTCCAGCCCTAATCAGGCTGCCTTATTCTACAACAAAACTCAGACACTGCAGCTCCAGCTACCAAACAGAACCACTACCTGCAAAAGTGCTCCCACGCTACAGAGCACCACTGAAGGAAATCTTGTTCCTATCCCAAAGTCCTCCACCATAAATTCATCCTGTCATCTTACAGATCTGCCCTTTCAAATGCCAAACAAAAATATTTCAAATAGCCACCCATTCTTTTAACCCACATCACCTCTTTGCCACCTTCAACTCACTACTCTGCCCACCTGCACCCCCTTCCACCCTAACAAGATATTTTCTCATGCCATATTCCATACACTCCACCCACTTCTTCCACCTTCACTTCCCAATCCACTCAACTCTCTACAGTAACTGAAAATAAAGTCTTGGCACTCATCTCACCCTACAAACTGTCCCTTTGACCTTACTCCCTCAAAACTTCTCTGCTCCCTCTGCCCCACCTCTTCGAACTTTGACACATTTCCATTCTCATTTAAACATGTGCTCTTATCCATTCTAAAGATACCATCTCTCGATCCGGCCTCTTTCCAACTATAGCCCTATTTCTTTCCTCCTCTTTGCCTCCAAACTACTTGAAAGATTGGTGTACAAGGGACTTTTTCATCCCTTTACTTTCCTCATTGTACACCTCTTCTCTTAGGGAACTAATTCGCTCGTATAGCCTCTAATAAAACCTCTATGCTGAAGGCCCCCAAATCTATATGTCTTCCCCTGACCTCTCTCCTTCTGTACTCTCATGTAACCAACTGTCTCACTGCTATTCCAAAGCTACCTAAAGCTCTACATGTCCAAAACAGAACTTATCTTCCCTCCTGCCAGAGTCACGACCTCTCCACAAATCTCCATTGACTTCAATAACACCACAATTTCCTCAGTCTCCCAAGCCTGCTGCCTTGGTGTTGCACTTGACTCTGCCCTCTGCTTTATTCCTCACATCCAGACTCTCTTCCAGTCCTGCCGACTTCACCTTAGGAATGTTGCTAGAATATTCCCTTTTCTTCCTCAACATGCTACCAAAACTCTTATTCATTCGCTCATCTCCCGTCTTGACTATTGCAACCTCCTGATATCTGGCATCCACACTTCAATCCATCCCAAATGCTGCATGACTGATCTTCCTCTCTCCCTGCTCCACATCTGCTGCACCACTTCTCAAATCCCTACACAGGCTCCGTGTCCTTAAGAATCCAATTCAAATACTCAGCCTTACCTACAAAGCCCTCAACAACACTATCCCTCCATACATCTCAAATCTCATATCAAACTACTCTCCCTCAGTCCCTCTTAGATCTCCCTCTGACCTGCGCCTTGTCTCTGGTAACCACCTCTCACTCCCACCTACAAGACTTCTCCTGTGCTGCTCCCCACTTATGGAATTCCCTACCACGCTCAATCAGACTTTCCCACGGCCTTCAAATCCTTAGATGCTCTTTGAAAACCCATCTCTTTATTAGAGATGACCTTCTCCCCAATAATACTACTCACACTAATGCACCTTCATAACTGTCCCAATCTCCACTATGAGCCACACTCGCTCCTCTTGTTTCAGCTGTGCCCTCTTCCACTTAGAATGTCAGCTCTCTAATGAGCAGGGTCCTCCATAGCCTTTGTTTTCATGTCTGCATTGTGTCCCCCCCATACACTTGAGCACTGGGGTGCTGTACAAATATATCATTTTATTAGAGAAATATCATAAGACTACTCATCTAAGCAGATCCTGATTAAGGGTTCAGGCTGCCCTAGGCATATTTGCACATTGCCCGGTTCTCCTTCCACACCAGGCTAATATGGTAGGTAAAGACAAACTCGTCCTTAATTTAAAGTCCATCTTCCTTCACCACCCCCCCCCACCACCAAGGATTACCCTTCTGTGTATTTAAACCTGTACTTAATTGAACTGTAACGACACTTATGGAAAGTTCTCCGAATTCAAGAGACAGTGCTGCTGTGGTAAATGTAAACTGACCAAGCACTACAGTCCTTTATTCTTCCACAAGATGGAGCCAACTGTCCAAAAATTTTGGATCTAAGCAATCCCATGTTCTGATCAATGTGTAAGGGTAATTCTTAAAGTGAGCAACTTTCACAGCTATGACACCACATGAATGCTTATGATCATTTCAAAACCTTCAAGTCCATCCTACAAGACTGCCGGTAGAGCATACTTGCCAACTTTCAGTAGCCTATGCCCGGGAGAGGGGCGTGACTAGAGGGCGGGAGGGGGCGAGGCACCTTGAATCGCGTCATTTGGCCCCATCCCCACAAGTAAAATGCCTTTTTGTTGCGGGGGACAGGGCCAAAATCATGCGATTCTCGCGAATCACGTCATTTTAGCAAGGGAATTGCGGGATGCGGGAGAAATGCCAGCTCTCCTGGGAGTCCGACCCGAATTTCAGGAGTCTCCCAGAAAGTCCGGCAAGACTGCAGGTAGAGGAATCATGGGACAGAACACTGACAGATGCTGTAAGTACTCTAACTTGTAGAGGAGAAGCACTTACTTCTTAGTGAGGAGTTTGAACTCGCCACACAGCTTCTCCAGGATATTCTCTGTCACCAGACCGAGGTTCAACTTCTCCACCTCTCGGTCATACTCTGGGAATGGGGCCTCACTTGAAAAGCAGTGGGACATAAGAGCTTGATCATGCTGCCCATTGCAACATGTATGGGGAACAGTCTTCACTCCCCTTTCTTCTTCGCAGAATTTGTCCAGAACGTTCTCCCACTGTGTAATTCAGAGTCATAAGAGAAAAATAAAACATGCCAAATACTTTCATTATACTGGAACTATATCACAGATCATACTACAGCATGATTATCTATACATATACAGGACATACTTGCCAACTCTCCTGGAATGTCCGGGAAACTCCCGAAATTCGGGTCAGTCTCACAGACTCCCAGGAGAGCTGGCAAATCTCCCGCGTCCCAAAATGACGCGATTTGCAGTGAATTGCGCCATTTAGGCCCCGCCCCCAGCAACAACCCGTCATTTTTGTCACTGGGGAAGGGCCAAAATGACGCATTTGGGCGCCCCACCCCTCTCCCAGAAAGAACTTGCCCAAAGTAGGCAAGTAAGATATAGGACACTATAGTCACCCACCACAACCTGACCCCTGGTCTTAATTATAATGCAATTCTATGATGCTGCATACTGGGAGACTCCCGAAATTCGGGTAGGTCTCCCGGCAGAGCAGGCAAGTGTCCTGCAAATTGCAACTTGCTGTCAAAATGACAATTTGCGGTGAACCGCGTCATTTTGGCCCCACCCTGTGTCAAAAACGGCATTTTGTCATGGGCCGGGGGGCCAAAATTCTGTGAATCACCGCGCCCCATCCTCCAACCACGCCCCATCCTCCAACCACGCCCCCCTGCCCAGAATAAAGTTTTAAAAGGTTGGCAAGTATGCGCTGTTTATAAAAATAGAACACTACATCTATCCAACATGACCCGATTATTATACACACACTATAACACATCATGTTACAATACTAGACCACTAAACATACTTTAGATGTGTCAAGTCAGAAACAAAACTTGGAAATACGCTTTGAACAACCAGAGACAGTTTGCCTCTGTTATATGAAGGATAAACATACTATGTATGTGATCATAGAGTACATGTATAGTGGTTCCGACAAGCAAAGGTCGGTAATAATTTGCATTTTACCCTCTACCACAAAACAGAAAGATACGTTTTAACCTTTATTCCACAGAAATTCAAGTTGTACCACTGACCCCAGTCTGTGCACAGGATACATCATTCGTCTTGCAGCATTTCTTGAACTCTTTCTCCATGCGGTTGATGGCTTTACTCTGACGTGTAGAGTACTTATGCCCGTTTTGGGCCAGCATTTTATCAGTGTATAGCCGGTATTTCCCCAGTTTGCAGATGTTCTGGATGTTGCTGGATTTAGGTTTCCCTGGTGGGAAGGCCAGATCTGACCACGTGTAGCCCCTCTTCATGCTGTCCCGGCACATAGGTGAGCCACGAGGACACGGATTAAGGGTTTGGGTGGCACCTAAGTTGGGTACCACTTTAGCTTCCTGCAGCATGCTGATGGGTGTATCATAGCTGGGGTTGGGGGCCTCGTTGCTGAAGCAGTCTTCCCTCTCCGATCCACGCTTCTTACAGCAGTGGTAATGGCGCGTTTTTACCGAAAACTCCGCAGTGCAGAAATCATCCATAGCAGTCTTCCACTAGAAGAGATCACACAAATACACATTACAGCAGCAAGTCCGAACTACAGTATGCAAGCACTCCAGGGTTTAGGGATATACCTGTTTGAGTACAGGTGACTTCGAGCCTTAGCCATGTTCATTCAACCACCTGTGCTCAAGCATGGATATCCTTAAAACCTGGACTGTTAGAGTGTGCTGGAAGACCAGAGTTGGGAAGCATGGCATTACAACACATTACAGTAAAACAATTTATTGCAGTTGCGTTGCCCAAACTGCTTCCTGCTTCGCACATAAAAAGGCATTATATAATTATCAGTTTCTCCAATCCACATAGACCTTCACATGTGACATTTTGTCCTTGTTACTGAACGTTGTTCAAATAAAGCAGAAATTTCTGTCTTATCAAAGGAACATTAGGTTATTACAAGTGTAAAGAGGAAGCGGGCTGGTAAATTTTACTAAATACATTGCTCTCTCTTTCTGACGGTGTTCTGTGCTTTTAAGCTATGTTTTATATCATCCGACAGCATTGTAGGTTTTCAATCGCTCTTACACACAGCTGCTCACCAGATACAAGTCTGCTGTGCTCTCTGAATTGGATATAATTGTGTCGTATCCAAAGACAATGAAAATAAACAGCTCTGCCATGATTATAAGATACATGAAGACCCCAATCATTGGAAGATCATTTGAAGGACTAGCCTTTAATTACTGTTGGGACAGCACACATTCTCCCATTGCTGTAACTGGAGGTTAAAGCGTGCTGAGGTTCCAAATCAAGAATAGGCAACTATCGGCAAGTCAGCAACTGCGGGATCGCAATTCGCCCAAGCAAATCCCGACTAAATCCAATCCCGGTTACACACGTACCTCTTCCTGTGCACAGCGAAGTTTATTAGACTGAAGACAACATCTTGTGAACCCTTCCTCCAACTCATTGAGGGATTTCCCTTGTCTGCCGAGGTGAGAGAATCCTGTCTGGGGAAGATTGTGGCGATCATACGAGACTCTGTGCCGGTTCTTACTACAGATGTTTTCAATGTTGCCGTGGGATGGTCGCCCCGGAGGGAAGTCTTTCACGTTGCTGCCAGGAGTTAATAATGGTTTCCTCCCACGTGGGCTTAGCATTGGCTCACCCTGGATCAGAAGAGGCAGCTGAACTATATAAGAAGACCACAAAAACTACCAAGTTAGAGAGACCATTGACACTAGACAGATACAAATAAAAGTTAAAATGTCTAGCATGGCCAAGTCACATTTGACAATTGGCATGGAGCCACCAGCATGCAGCTTGTGTTCATCGCACATCGTTGTACCAATCCACATTGTGGCACAGTGGTAGATAACCAAGACCGAGAGGGCAAAACATTTTTTACAGGGCCTCATAAGTGGAACATTGTAGTTAGAAGACAGCGTAAGGGTAACCTTTGGTTGTATATTCGAGATGGAGAGAAGACCCCAGCATTAGGGACCAACCTACTGCATAGAGTATGTGGCTTCACAATCATTAGGAAGACGACCAAAATAGGAAAATTTCCCTGGTTCCTTTATAGGGCCATTTCTTAGGCATTTAAAGGATTTAAGCTCTTAGCAGAGTTCAACCAGGGATAATCTGGAAATACGCCCTTTGGAAAGCTCTAGTCGTGAATGCAGAGATTGAAAAAAATAAAATAAATTTTGTCGACCACATCCCTCAATGCCATTCAGATAGTGGGCTTTGTTGAAATATGTACAACAGACTATGGGTTTGTTTATATGCATGTAGTTACCATGGAGGGTCAGCAGATGGCGCTGTATTCATACAGAGGTGTATTGTTTGTCTGCTGTATATGCATGTACTTGTTTGTATTTTTCCTGTCTCAACTCTGTGTTCTAGAAGAGACTCTCCGGGAAAAGGAGGTGAGCTGAGCAGCTCATGTTACTGATATGTTATGTTATGTAGCTATTACTGAAAGCTGTTATACGGATCCTGGTACTTAGAACGAGTCTTGAGATGTATATATTCTTTATATAGTACTGTCTGAATATAAGGTAACTCCTGAGGTGATTATCTATGAGACCTCCTGCTGCACACCTATGGTATCATCCATCGCAGAATGCCAATAGGCTTTGTACTCAAACCTACACCCCCCCACGGCATACTTTGCATAAGTAAACTGACTACATGTGTATTTGTTTTGGACTTCTGGATCTGACTTCTCCCGGATAGTAAATAGTAATGGCTTATCCACAGGTGAATAAATAAAAATTTGTATAGCGAATGCAGAGGTTACCTCTAATGGGAACTGTGTCTACTGATCAGCAACACAAAGCACTTACACAAATACACAATCCCAAAACAAGCGGCCAGTCTCCGAGAAGCCCACTATATTTTTCCACCTATTATACAGATTAGATTTGAATGGTACTACCCGTCCCCTACAAACAGTATTAAAAAGTAAGGCGTTACCTTCTCTCTGCGAGATTGGAAAACTGGGTTTAATCTCTCTTTGGTACATGTCGAAATCACCTGCAATAGGAATCTCGTCATCTGCAAAACAGAAAAACAAAAATCAGTCTATTTTTTCAGCTATTTTTATGCAAAATGTTATAGAACACCAAGATCCCTATTAACTAAGATGATATTACCAAGATCTAAATAAAACACAGAAGGATGTTTATCAAACATGAGGAATTAGCTTGTATCTGCCTGGTGCATATTAGAAGACAAGAGCACGAGACCGACTAGTTGCTATAGTGCAAATTTTGCCCCTATAAGCAATGTAGGCTGAGCTTGACTACACACAAAAAGGCCGATGCGAGTGGTCCTCGCTGCCCCCACATCCTCCTGCCCTGTAGAGGGGCAAACGCAGGATTTGTAGAGGGGGGTTTCCACACCACAACAACAGGGGCGTGACCAGCATGCATGGGGGCGTGGCTATAATATTAGACAGTGCTTGGCTCCTCTCCAACTCTTCCTATAATATACATGGGCAATGCTGTGTGCACTACTGTTAGGTGCACACAGCTCTCCCTTTTCAAGCAGAGCTGTGTGAAGCAGCAACAGGGTCCGGCCACCTCAATTATACAGTGCCCCAGGCTTGGAGGGGAGGGGGGGGGGGGGGGGGGGGGGGGGGGACTAGTAACACACACCCCCCCCCCCCCTCAGTTTGCCTGTGCTCTAAACAAATGTCTATTAAGGAAACAATTACATTTATATAAATATTGACTGGTGCTGTGGGAGGTAGAGCCTTTTAGAATCCACATTAAGCCAAGTTCTTATCTGAAAAGATTAACAAACAATGATGGATTGTTTAATCGCAGATGTCACAGAATATATAGCAAGTCTTTCTGCATATCTTAATATGAATATGTTTTTCACTGTATTTTATTTAAACTCATTAGTGAGATGTGCTTGTTAAAAATCAATAGTCCACATGCTTTGGTGCATATTACAGTCGTTCCTCAACAGAACAATTGTTCCAACTATTAACAAATAAAATATAAATAATCAATGGGTTCTTTATTTCTGAAGAGCTAGTGATAATGATCAAGCCCAGCTTGTATTACAGTCCAGGTTAACTATAACAGCTAATATTGGAGAGAGAGTCATTCAAGGATCTAAGTTAACCCAATATAGAAACACATCTGAGCTGCAAATTAATGGGTATGCCTTATCAAATCTCAGTTGAACGATCCAAAAAATGTGGTTGATCTACGATCTGATTGGAGAGTGTTGGGTGTTTTACAACCAGAATACACGAGACCCCATGAGTTGCAGATGGTTTTAAAAGTTGTCTTTAATTACTATATTAACAGGTGACATTAATTGAATAGATCTTTTGGGCATTTTGCTAGGACTTTATATTTGACATACGTATTGGATGTGTCCTGCAGTGTCTTGGTGAACACAGGTCAAGATCCACTCTGGTCTAACAGCCAAGACACATTTTTCCAGATCCGCTCCTTGTTGTAAGTGGACATGCGTATGCCCAAATTAAATCCATTTAAAAAAAATTAAGGGGCTGTGTTGTCGGCATTATGAACAGCCGGCCCAATTCATTAATTGGCAGACAGAACAGATACAAATGCTGGAAAAATGTATCATGACAGGACATTTAATACTTACAAAGATCTACTTCAATTAATTTCACATCAACATTTAACAGTGAAAGATATTTTGACTGATAAGGGCAGTTTTGTTTGTTTTTTGTTAAACAAATCTTCTCCAACCCTGGGATTTAGGTGCTCAAGATGTAATGTATATTCTTTAGTCAATATCAATGCAGTACTTTCTTACAGCTCTTAGAATCACCATTTATTTCTATAATGCCACAGCACTGTACAGAGAACTCACATCAGTCCCTGCCACATTGGAGCTTACAGTCTAAATTCCCTAACACAGATTAGGGTTCATTTCATCAGCAGCCAATTAACCTACTAGTATGTTTTTTGGAGTGTAGGAGGAAACTGGAGCACCCGGAGGAAACTCACAAATACGGGCAGAACATACAAACTCCACACAGATAAGGACATGGTTGAGAATCGAACTCATGACCCCAGTGCTGTGAGGCAGGAGTGCTAACCACTGAGCTACCATGCTGCCCTTGAATGAGGCATTATAAACTGTACTCCATTATCTTAATGTTTATTTTAGCTATAAATAGGGAAATCAAGAAAAGCTATTTCCAGTTAAAATTAACTAAATACATTTTTACAATGGTGAATTGTTGAAATAATTGCCAGGATCTAATGCAGTGTTACTCATTGTGTGTTTTAATGAACTTGGGGTGAGAAAACGCATCTCTTCTCATGTTCAACTGTGATTCATCCTAGAGTGATCATTTGGGAAAAGTCAATTCAGTACTAGGTATATAGCACACAACAAACTTTGGGGCAAAGTACCACATGACTCACATACTCTGCTTGAAAACTACCCAGTATGCCTTGCTACTATATCATATGACACAAAATATGACACCGAGTCATCGTCACAACCTATGACTACACAAAGCCATGTCCCCTATGAACTAAAAAAGTTCACCTAGACCTTTGTGAGGGGAGAGATGATACCCAATCCCCCACCCAGTTTCTCTTTTTGGATCTTTACAAATTATTCCAATGTATCCTAAAGTGTTCTATGGAGCCTCTAGCTTTATGATAGCATCCACCATTCATCCTATATTATTTTATTTTCATATACAAGTAATTAAGTGTGCCACTTTGGCCATTTAAAATGTTGGGATTTATGGAAAATGATGTATGTCCAGTTAAGTACCAGTTGTATGTTTATGTGTCCGCTCAGACATTTCATATGGAACTTTAACTAGCCAAGAATTCACCAAACACAGACATCAATCTACGAATACCACTTGTACATAAACTTAGATAAAAATAAAAAATAAAATAGTACCTACTAGCTTGAAGTACTTTGGCTTAGTCATGCAACATAGGAGATCCATGTGGCATGGCAGATATGCAAGAACAAGTCATAATGAGGCTTTAATCCAAGTAGCCTGTACCAAGCAAAGATATGCAAAAGGGGACATGACTGAGCAACAGGATTGCGTGTAAAGAGATGTTTAAGGGTTAGGGATTGGTTGAGGTAGCTAGGGGGGAGGCTTTAGGATAATAGCAGGTTTAAGTGCATAGTGACAGCATCTATATGATGGTTTTTCTACAAGTATTTTATCAACAATGGCAGATATTGAAGAGGCTTTGGTGGGACAGGATCAGGAGTCAGGATGTGGTGGCGGCTAGTACACACTCTGGTAAAGGAGTGGTTGCAAATTGGCCCAGTGGAAACTGAGTTATGGATCACTGGGCTTTTCACAGTGGGGACTTTTGGGTACAATGGAAAAGAGGGAATGGGGCTATGGTGGAGGAAAATTCTCCAGGAGTGGTGGACATGAAACCCCTATTAGGGAATCCAAGGACATCTCTTACTCAGCCTTGGATAGACTGTATGTACGCTATGGAGAAAGAGTTGAGGCACATATTAAAGAGAACATTAAGGAACAGATCTTGATTGGTGAGTACATGGACAGACAATTTTTATTTGCAACACTAACTTGGATTGATAATAAAAATAAAAAAGTCCTGTTCAGGCAGGGGTTGGTGCTATTTGAATATAATTCTCTGGATGAGGCACAGTTTCCCCTGCAAAGTGCCTATTCCAGTGTCTGCCAACACCTCAGGACTTGGAGGGGCTTCAGCGGGTGCCAAAATGTCCATGTTGGCAGTTCAGTGACAGCCAATTAAAGTTGGGTCTCACGAAAGTTCAGGTATGATCAGTCCAGTAGAAGCAGGGGTTACCCCTATGTGAAGTGTTTCAAGAGGGAAAACTGCATCCCTGGTTCAGGAGACACCTAGATAAGGTGGCATTGCTGTTGGAGGAGTTTTCATATCTCATACTGGGAATGTAAAAATTTGAAGATTATGGGAATATGAAGTCATCTAAGGACTATCTTGCAGTTGCTATGAACATTCTAGGGATAGAGAGTAGTATAGTTGATGCTTCCAGTTGAACAAGGTCTGTTTACTATAACTTGATGCAGACGATGCTTCACTTGACCTTGGCCAATGGTTTATTCGAAATATAGATGGTGCTGGGACAGTCAGAGGCAGACCACACCTGGCTGCCATAAGGTACAGTAATTCTTTCATTAGTTATTGCTCCTAAGAAGGATTCCACGTAGTTCAGGGCGATTTCCATAGAGCGTCTCGGTCAATGATGGGATTAGCTGGGAGGCATGCTTAGTCTCCTATACATCATTTGATGTGGCATCCAGTGGATCAGGCACATAGGTCAAAGGGCATTAATGATGAAAACAAACAAATGTTTGCTCCACACACATTCCAACTGTTGCCACTTATTGGGCTATGTGTGGGAGGAAAAGATTTAAGTGGATAAGTGTCTGCTCATTGGACTGTTTAAAAAGGAGCTAACGGCTTTGATCGTATCTTTTTTTTCAGACTGGGTGCCAAGAGGAAGAGATTTGTTACTCATTATGTAGACTTTTTGTTGTCGTTGCAGGAATGTCTGAGCCGAGTTTCACAAGTGAGAAGTTATTCTAATGACCAGAAGCATCTAGAGTTGCTGATCTGGATTTTAGCAGACTTGTTCTCCAGGGGAACAGCATTGGTCTCCGTCAACCAATATTGGGCAGGCCTAGATGCTCTTTAATTTCAGGGAGTAAAAGACCTGGCAAAGGATTTTTTTTAGCCTTAGACCATGGAGAGCTACAAAAAGAGTAAGGCAAAAAGCAATGACAGAAGGACAGGGTTGATTGAAAGCCTTATGATACAAGTAATGTTAGGGAAGGTGTGCAAAGAGAGTATGAAATCCATTTCACCTGGCCTTTTCTTTGACATTCCCTGTGGCACTGAAAATAGGTGGCTCGATTTGTAGGTCGAGAATATGCGACACTGAATTGCATTAGTCTTGGCAAGTGCTATATTTGCTCGTGGGCATCAAAGATGGATTATTTACAGAAGGGATTGTAGACTTGCCTCTCGGCAGTACCACACTGTTTAGCACACTGGTGAAAATATGACCATTTATGTCCATTAAAAGAATCTGCTGCTTAAGCATGCAGGTGGGAGTTATTTTAATTGGTTGTACACCGAAGCTGAGTGTTGTCAGTGGCTGAAACAGGTCAGGTTTTTTTCAAATAGGGAAGTTGCCATGTGAAGTATAAGGGATTAAATAATTGTGCAAATTGGGGAATGGAAATCTCATCACTTTTGACTATATGTGAAGCAATAATTGTTGATGCATAAGATAATGAAAACCAAGGTGTTTATATGTAAAAACTGTATAGAAGTGGGAGATGAGTTTTTGACTTGCATTACTCGGTTTAGAAGGAATTAGGAGAGAATGTTCCTCCGTAGTCTGGAATGGCAGTGGTTTAGTGATATGACAAAGGAATGATGCAATTAGATGTGTTTGGGTGAAGTGGTAATATGCACAGCACAAATAGTTGTTTTATTATACTTGAAAACATATTTGATTATATGCGTTTGTTGTTTTACCCTCTCTTTTAGATCTAGTCTTGCGCCTGATGCAGATAGCAGACCATGCTTATGGATTTTGGGTAGGAGTCAGATTATGTGGAAGGCAATTGGGAATTGAAACAGACATCAGGCATGATGCCAGTTTGTAGAAGGCAAGCAGAGGTTGACTGTGCGCCAGACATTGGGTGTGTTGGCACCACGATCGGTTATAGAAAAGTTTGGTCAAATGAGGGGTCAAAATAAATAGACCGATGCAAAGTTGGTGTCTCACAACAGGGGTAGAGTTGCCAGACACATTTAGAAGGAGCGGTTATGTCTATTTAAGTGTGACAGAGCATATCTTACGGAGATCGGACTGGATATACGGTCACCAGGTATTCAGGAGTGGGTAGAGGAAGCAGTTGGAGTGGTGGGCTGCACAGGTTTGAGATATCTAATATATGTTTGCTATGCTGGGGTTCTGGAAGGTCTGGGTTTATGTGGGTTAACCCTTCATTTGTAGGGTAGCTTGGTGGTATTGAAAAGGTACCTTCAAGGTATAGTCCAAAGGGATGAAGGTAGTAGCTGTGACTGACCTCTCAACCAGACATCCAGCAACAGATGGAAACTCTCAGGGCCTCCACATAATCAACATTTCTGATCAAACTACCATTAAAAAAAAAAAAAATATTTCCAACAGCACTCAAAGATGAAAATTGAGCGAGATGTCCATTTCTGTAAGGCTGCCTTCTCTGCAACTGTTAATATTGGCTTTATATCAGAACACAAGCCTTCTTTCCAGATCTCAAAGCATCAGGCTTGGATGTTTCCATAATGCAATTTTAAACTGTTGGGTTTAAGAAAAATGCTAATACTTTATGACAAAGCCAAGACACTTTCCTACACTCAGAGATTGTGATAAAAGTTGGCAATTTTTTACATTTCTGTATATGTATCTGGTTCGTTCTTTTGCAAAATGCTTCCTTTGAGCTTGTGATACATACAATCTAGTAATTGTTTTTTGCAAGTTGTTCGATGTCAATTGCTTCAATATCGAGCCATGATCATTCAGCACAATTCCTGAGTAGGCATGTCCTTGTACCAGTTCTCAAGCCTCAAGTGAGTCAAAGCTGCACATCTACATTCTTATCTGCTCTAGAATTACCACGAGTATGTCGGCTTGAAATGTTACTGTCAGCTTTTATCTAAAATCGCTCTGGTCAAAAAAAAAAAACACAAACTTCCACAGGCAAACATGACGGTGTCAAGGACATCACTTATAACCTCATCACCCTCAGGGAGGGGAAGAGAGAGGAAGGATATGATAAACATACACAACCACATTCTAAAGGCTCAGTAAAACTAAACACAGAAGTCACATTAATATTAGAAGGACTCCACTGCTTTTAGCAAAACAAACAATGACAGCGCTGGAAATTGAAATGCACTGCTCACCGATAAATGAATTGGTGAAACTTGATAGGTCTCAAAATCTTTTTTTATTAATGCAACTAAAATTCATAAACCCCCCCCAAAAAAAAGTGCACTGAAAACACCGTAAGCTGTATAATCACAAACAAAGCGCATGTGAAATCAGAGTCCTGGCAACATAACACATAGATCAAACTTACTAGGTATGCCAACTGCTCATATCACTACTGAGTCCTATTGGAAGTAACATCCTCATGGTGTTTAAAACTTTGGGGTAATTGGCTCAACAATCTTATCCAGATAACCAATACCCATATAGAACAGTTAATCAATATCGACAGACTTAGAACAATAGAACAATCACTGTTACAGCCAACAATTTGATTTTGAGACATTGGAGCCTCCACATTTGCAGATAGAAATGTATCTGGACAGTGATTACAGGGGGGTTAACACTCAGCCAGGGCCGGATCAACCATAGGGCTAACTGGGCTACAGCCCAGGGGCCTCAGGCATCCAGGGGGCCCTTGAAAGTGCTCAACAGCATTATTGATCGGTCGGGGGCGGGGGTGCCCCTGGCCTGATCAATGCTGCTGAGCACTTTCACTGCGGTCCTTCCCCGGCACGCTCTAGTCTCCTTACGGAGGAGGTCTCGCGAGTCTCACTCTCACGAGATCTCCTCAGTAAAGAGCGTACAGCGTGCCAGGGAAGGACTGCAATGCCAGGAGAAGGAGGCAAGTGTCTTGGGGGTGGCTCGGATCATGGGGAAGAGGGCCCTCACGAGGGAATGGAGGCCCCCTTAGCCCAGGGGCCTCCATTCCCTTAATCCGGCCCTGCACTCCGCCTGCATATACCATTCATAAATGTACTTTCCAAGCTTAGCTGCGGTAAGGCTGTGATAATTACCCTCAAACTTGGTGTTATGTGAACATTCCAGGAATTAGCAGGTGTATGGCAAATGCATTTAGATACCATAACTCTAGGCAGCACTTTCCTGGTAAATTGATCTAATCTGGCTGGACTCAGTGATCTCTCCTAACCCGTCCCTACAGGGGGGGGCTGGCAAAGTCTTACCCCACAGGCTGAACTCAACAGCCTATTTTAAAGGACAAAAAATGCTGGTGGCCCAGCCCAAGATAACTATGGGGCCAGCCTGGGGGGCAGATAACCCCCTGCTCCTAGCCCAGTCTGCCCCCTTAAACCACGGGCTGCTGGCATCGAGAAACTGTCGGCAATGAGATGTCGAAACAGATCTCCGAAGCAGAGTGTCAGCACAAATCACTGCCTATAGTGGTGTAAAATCAATGACTTCTGACGCGATTCATCACCTATGAATTATTTCTTCAGCGGAGAAACACTCACTTTCCTACTGGCTGTAGTAGGAATTATATTGTTCTTGTGACTGGATCACTTATAAATAACTTCTGGTATAAATTTATATAAAAAGGAAATAGCACATGCATTTATATTTGACATTGTGCATATTTTGATATAGGAAATCGTTATTTCTGAGACCAGGGAAGAAACTTGTTTGTTTTAACCTTGCTAGAGGGAATGCATGATTTCTTAGGTATACATCTGATATAATAAGCCTTTGTTTAGAAAGCCTGTGTGTTGTGATGTGGGGAAGTGGCTTGTACCTTTCTTTGGGAATGTGTATTCTGGACTGTCTGAAGAGAGGCCCCATGCCAATTAGATCTTTTGATGTGTGAAGGTCCAACATTGAAGTCAGGAACTTTGAATTAAAACTGGCTCCTAGATTCTCTGCATCTGAAAACCAGATGCAGGACATCACAGCATCTCTAGAATTTCATAGATAAGTAAATATTGTTGGCTTTGCAATGCATGGAAATCCAGGTTTGTGAAAACACATTGTATCCCGATTCTAAAAATAGCCTGTGTCCAAATCAGTATAAAAAGCACTGTCTTGTACACCGAAGTGTTTTCCTTGTTTCATCTGACTTGATCATTGGTACCTTCAACCAGTGTGAGAGCAAACAATCACTTGCTTCAAAGACCTGCTTGAAAACATCAATATTGCTGTATTCCTGTGACCTGTAGATTAGACCCTAAATCGAATCCGTTCTTCGGCTGTTTCTGAGGTTGGACCCAGCTTTTCCGGTACCACCGCTCTGCCTGCTACCCTGCAGCTCTGGTCAGTGTTATAGGCCAGGGTGGAACCATCCACAGCATCCTTGACCCATAGTAAGAGGTCAGAAGTACCAGCCCAGGTACTCCAGTAAGAGGGTACACTCGCAGCGTCAGTTACCCAGAAGAAACCCAGTACTGGATGCTGGTAAGGAGTCCAGTGGTGGCAGCATTTGTAAGCCCTTCCTACTGCGGCAAATGGGCGCATTTGGTATAACAAAAGGGAACCGTGGCAAAGTAAGCCCAGCCGGTTCCCAGCAACAGCAGACAGGGTGGCATAGGTGGTCCATCCTATCAGCTCTCCTGAAGCAATTCACTATGTCCAAACATTGTGTACATAATGACTTGCTCAGATTGGCATTAAATCCAAAGAACAAATCTCTTTTTATTCCCGATTTTTTTATCTATCCATTAAATCAATGCTGTGAATTAAAAGGAAAAACAAACAATCACCTGGATGAACGATATGGAGTAATAGACTGTTACAGCATCATGCCTCAGTGATATCATTAGTTCCCAGTAATAGGATTATTGTTCAGCCCACAGGTTGGCTGTATGCACTGAGATATTAACATTTGGCTGTGGTCCTAACAGTTCTTGTAATAATTCCAGGTGTCTGCTGGGAGCACAGGTTAGGACTTGAGAGTACACACCTGGATAACAAGTGGGGGTAGCAGTGCAAAGTGGGAGCACAAATCCAGATTATTTCAGATATGAACGTAACACTTGTCTGTTTCTATAAAACCGGTCTCCGTACACCCGTCTGAAAAGGGGAACAGCAGCCAGCTAAACACTGACCCTTTTCTACGTGGGAATTCATTCATCAGTCTTCATTGTAAAGAGGAGCCAGAGGCTGGCAACACACATTTTAGGACACCAGTGAATTAAATCTGTCTGGCATGCACTGCCGAGAGCATAAACAAACCATATTTCAGGAGAATTCTTCATGCAAGGAAAACCCCTCCCTTGTTCTGCACGCATCTGTGCCCTTCAATAAACTATTTACTTTACAATCTCAGTCAAGGGAATACGAATATAATCATAAGGGAGTATGCTGCTTAGAAGTCTGTAAAAAGACAAAACAAAAGAGCAAAAAAACAAAAAAACATTTAAATGTATATTTAAAGGGGTGGTACTACAGCGGTTGTACTTTGATGTGACATTTACACGTGAGCATTGTACACTTCTTCAGGTATCTCCACCTCTCTGCACTTTGTTTGCAAGAGGTGCAACACCGGGAGGCACGCCGGGGCGAGCCACTGAGAGGCGCGCGTGCAAATCCAAGGTGTTTTGCGGTATGCATATAGTGTAGATTATATGAATAGCTTTGCATCATCAACACCATTTGTAAGAGGTTTGCTTGATGAAGGAACAGTACAGTCCAGAGAAACTTACAACACCAACACACATATCTTCTAACTGTCCCGATTTCAGCAAGACAGTCCCGATTTTAGCGCTCTGTCCCACTCGGGGACATGTTTGTCCCGCAGGTTGGAACATTGGAGGGGAAGAGAGAGGTATCCAATGGGCAGCCTAGCACTGTACAGCCCTGTGGGGGCGTGGCCATGCCCCATATTGGGAGGTATGCCTGCATACAGTTAGATGCTTTTACTTTATATTAGGACAAACAACAACTGTGGTATAGCCTGGTGATGGCAAATGTCTGCAGCTTTGAACTCTGGGCAGCGCGGTGGCTGAGTGTTTGGCACTTCTGCCTCACAGCTCTGGGGTCGTGGGTTTGATTCCCGACCATGGCCTAATCTGTGTGGAGTTTGTATGTTCTCCCCGTGTTTGCGTGGGTTTCCCTCAGGTGCTCCAGTTTCCTCCCACACTCCAAAAACATACTGGTAGGTTACTTGGCTGCTAACAAATTGACCATAGTGTCTGTTAGGGAATTTAGACTGTAAGCCGCAATGGGACAGGGACTGATGAGAGCGAGTTCTCTGTACAGCGCTGTGGAATCAGTGGCGCTATATAAATAAATAGTGATGATGTACCAGTACCAGTCTCACCTGTGACATGACCAAGTGCCTGCTTGCATCTGCTAGTGGTTGAACCTTACATAGCTGCAGCCAAGGGATTTTAAAATGTTTGGATTCGTGTGTGGATGATGCCAGACTATAAGCGCTCGCCACCCAAGTTTGAAAGCCAATAAAAAAAAAAAAAAAAAAAAAAAAAAAAAAAAGGGTCTCCATATCATACTTTTATGATGATTACATAATCCTTATAAGAGGGTAAGCCAACCACTACTGGCACATTGATGTCAGTCACTACAGGGCCATTCATTTGTGTGATCTACACAACTATCTTATGCTGAACAGTAAGGAAATCTTTGATTGGCTAATAATCCCTACACAAGTAGCAGACCCAGGCTATTGTAAACAAGCTGCACAGTGTGTGTGTGTGTTCTAAGATATAAACTGCATTGATAACTGGTGATCATCACCATTGACGTGAATGTCCCTAACAGAAATCATTTGGAATCTATGAAATTCTAGAGATGCTGTGATGTCCTGCATCTGGTTTTCAGATGCAGAGAATCTAGGAGCCAGTCTTACACATTCCTGCCTTTAATGTTGGACCTTCACACATCAAAAGACCTAATTAGCATGGGGCTTTTCTTTATACAGTTCAGAAAACACATTCCCAAAGAAAGGTACAAACCCCAAACAAGCCATTTCCCTACATCAAAATACACAAAAGACCTCTATCCACAAAGGCTTATTGTATCAGATATATACCTTAAGAAATAATGCATCTCTTCTAGCAAGATTAAACAAGAAATTCATTTCTTTCCCTGGTCTCAGAAATTAAAGATTCCCCTTACCAAAATATACACAGTATCAAAAATAAGTGCATGTGCCATTATATAAACAAGCACCCTGCGCTATTTCCTTTAAATAAATTTATACCAGAAGTTATTTATAAGTTATCCAGTCACAAAGAGCAACTAATATTTCACATTCCTATAAACCTCCTTTAACCATAACTGCAGTAATAGCGTGTTATACCATCTGCCCATTAAAGTTACTACACCCCAACACTCCTGTAGTGTTAACCCTTTGACCTACTGTTCTCGGACCTGTATCATAAACAAGCTTCCCTGCTGTCAAAGAGCAGACACCAGCAAATATCAGCAGTTTGCTGAACAGAAACACTCGACCATTCTGGGGCTCTCTGCAGGTGTTACAAAACAAGAGGACAACACCACATGGCAGTGTACAAAAGAGACAGTGTGTATGCAGAATACCACGGCTCTGGAATATTTTGGATAACTGCAGTATCTATAACGGACAAATTCTGACCTCGGGGTGGTAGGGCCTGCTGGGAGTTGTAGTTCCACAACAGCTGGAGAGCTACCAAAGCCTGCCTTATAATAGGTCTCACAAAAGCAAGTTCACAAATCCCTTCATTCAACACAATATTGAAAAATACATTTTACAGAGGATGCACTTAATGATTCATTTATGGGACTGTACATGCATTTCTGCTAAATACTATGGATTAATATCAGACTTCCCTCTGTGCTTCTTAGCCATGCATTTACATCTACACGACGGAGTAATTGATTGCAACAGCCCAGTGTACACAACACAGCTCTGGCTCTCTGAAGTGCGTACAATTATATCCACAACCCTGCGCTGTACTTGAAAATAAAAAAACTGCCCGATGATATGTAAACATGGCTGAAACATACTAAGAAAGCCACACTAAAATCCAAACAAATTTATTTAGGAAAAGTGCCAGGAGTGGATGAACATGCCAGTAAGTGAAAGTCATCTTACAGTGGAAAAACCAAACAACCTACTTACAATTTTTTAAATAATCTCACGTTTAGTTTCCATGCCAGAGACAACATAACTCGGGGCTGTTGTATCCAGGACACTGGGTGATGTCTCAGAACTACTGGGAAAGTGAGCACTTTATATAACATACCCAAAATAGGAACATAAAACACATCACATCGTGCCAAGATAATTTAATGGATGCATATAAATCATTAATTGACTTGATGGACGTCAAACAATGGGTTTGCCTCTCGCTTGTGTAGTAGACAAGAATCCTAAAATAATCCTTACTGTACTGTAGTATAGATGCCAACTGTCCCTCAAATTCCAGTTAAAGATTTGCTCTTGGAAATGTCCCCTTTTTTCAGCTTTGACCACTCAGCAGTAACGAACCCCTGAGAAATATTTTAGAATGTTGGCAATTTTGCTGTAGCACTAAACATACTTTAAGGACACATGAAACACCTGGAAATTATTGGTAAGACTGCCAAACAGAGGATAAAATTAATGCATCCAGTGTGTTTCAAGTGCAAAATTGGAGTCTATTTCGGCTGCAGCAAAACAGACCTGCAATGACATTTCTGATGCAATATTAGCAATTTAGTAAGACTGCTGGGTAAGTGATGACATCACAACTCAACATTGAGGGGTAAACGCAGGATTTGTAGAGGGGTTTCCACACCACGCCGCCAGTGGTCGTGACCAGCATGCATGGGGGCGTGGCTATAATATCAGACAGTGCTTGGCTGCTCTCAAACTCTTCCTATCCCAATAATATACATGGGCAATGTTGCATGCACTACTGTTAGGTGCACACAGCTCTCCCTTTTTAAGCAGAGTTGTGCGAAGCAGGAGCAGGGTCCAGCCTCCTCAATTATACAGTGCCCCAGCCTTGGATGGGGGTTTCCAGGCACTAGGAACCCCCCCTTCTCGGTTTGCCTATGCCAGTTATATAATTTACAGGAGCTTGAAATAATATTTCTACATATCTGGTATTAGCTTTCCTTATAGACTTTAATGCAGGTTAAGATATTACTAAACCAATGATATTAAGGTGTTCATACACAGGTTGATCTCACTTAATAAATATGGATCCGTATTGCCAATAATCACCTGTCAGGCTACTTTACACCTGTTGTGCAAGGCTCTTCTAGAGACAGTGACTTTGCACACACAGATCCACTTTGACTACTGTAACATAAGATGCTTGTTCCTATAATCTGCAAGACCATTCACTTTTCAATAAAAACAGTTTACATTTCACAGTGCAAATTTTAGTAGTGGGCATGTAATTATTGTATGGTATAAACGGATACTCAGCTGCCCAGTGTTGCTGTGCCCGTTGCCATATAAATAACAGAATTGCAGGATTTATCAACACTTTGTACAAAAACAGCTGACAACTTTTGTTATTAGATTTATCTAATCATCATCACCATTTATTTATATAGCGCCACTAATTTCGCAGCGCTGTACAGAGAACTCGCATCAGTCCCTGCCCCATTGGAGCTTACAGTCTAAATTCCCTAACACACACAGACAGAGAGACTAAGGTCAATTTAACAGCAGCCAATTAACTTACCAGTAGGTTTCTGTAGTGTGTGATTATCATGTTATGTTGCCTATGAGTCAAATACATTCCTGTCTCCAAACAGTAACAAAAAATGTATCACACGCTAAACATTTTAGAAAAAATAAAAACAAATCAAGAAGATTAGACCCGAGGACACAAAACATTGTTACAAAATAAAGTGGCGAGTGTGTGGTTAGATAAATTACTAGTAATCTTTAGAAACAAGAGCGTGGTTTAAATGCTTATAGATTCCCATGAAATTTAAACCACATAGCAGTGGGCTGGCAAATTTTAGCCCAGGGGGGCAAGACACAACTCAGCAGCCTATCAGGAACATTTTAAGTTAATAAAATGCTGATAGCCCAAGGAAACCAACTATGGAACCAGACTGGGGGGGGGGGGGGGGGGGTCACAAATCCCCCATACCTTAGAAAACAAACAGCATTACCCCCTGAACACTAATAATTCAAATAACCCACTATTAATATGTAACAAGCATATATCTCTTACAGATACTATTTAACCCACTACAACCCATATTGTCAAATACAGGAGTACATTCTAATAGACTTGATGGGTTTCAGTCTTTTGCCAATTTCTGGACTACGGATTAACCATGGTCCAGCAGTAATCTAGGAATAGAACAATCACAGGAACAAGATAGATCTTCAGTTCTTCTAGTCTATAGACAATAAACTATATATATAGTATAGAGATGGGGATGTAGAGCCCACTTACCTGTGCTCACCAGGCAGAACAGCGCTATGAGCTGGGCAGATAGAATCCACATCACCAAATGTTTCATGTTTGCAGAGCTGCAGGCTGGAGTGACAGATCCACTCTCACTGCTCCTGGATGACTGTGTGTATTCTCTGACTCACCCCAGTATTTAAACACACAGCCCCTCCCACTTCTAGGGGGGAGGGGCTGGTGGTCACTCCCTGCTGCTGTCTGGTGCTCAGATGATGCAGGAGTTTTCAATAGATGGCTATAAATCCATGGATACAGACATGGAATAATATTTCTCAAAATATTACGTAAAACTATGCAACCTGCAATAACTGTATAAAGCAAAATATCTGAGCTAAGCTATTCGGTTGCCTAATAAATGTTTCTCAATGATATTTTTAGCAAAACAAGTTGGTAAAATAAGTTTACCCTATAAGAAATCCTCTGACTTAAGACGATGACTCATAGCTGACATCCTTGTGGTTTTTGTAGGTTGCTATTTTTTCTTCCTTTTTTTTAATCTATATTTTTTGGGTGTTTCCCTTATTTAGCACTCGTTACTAATCTTCATATTACTGTTTATTTATAAAGCACTAAATCATGATCATTATAATAAAGGGGCAATTACTGAAGCCCACTAGGACAGTGTTGGCTAACCTGTGACACTCCAGGTGTTGAGAAACTACAAGTCCCAGCATACCCTTCAAACAATAAGCTGCTATATATTGGCAAAGCATGCTGGGACTTGTAGTTTCACAACACCTGGAGTGTCACAGGTTAGCCAACACTGCTGACTAGGACATGGGACTCACCCTTATACTGCTTAGTTATAGAGTCTGGACATACACATGCCATTTGCCCATAAATAGTTTCTCAATTATACTTTTACTAGTTAAAATTACTGAAAAAATAAGAGTAAGATTATGTTGGACCCTTTTTTGGTAACGGCTAAATTCCGCACATCATTTATCGCACGAAAGTGCAATCAACTACCAGCTCAACAAAAAAAAAAAAAAAGTACTTAACAGGGGCAGACCTTTTTGCGCCCAATTTGACTTTACCCTTGTGGAAGCATTAATTGAATAGTCTGTCAGATGGCTGCTCAGTCGCAAAATTCTTATCGTGGCAAAATTCACAAATACTGTTCATGGGACCACAGTTATGAGCATTAATATTTGTTTCATCTAAGTTACCGACATCAAGAATGGCGTGGCATCTTGTTCGCTGACTTTGTAGGTGTTGACGTGATATTACCACTGTCCTGTTCACTCTTCGATAGTTTTCTTTGTGACGGGCAATTTTCTGCAGCGCCGTCTCTTCCATTGGGCACAATGGGCAGGTGCCCGGGGGCCCGTCCGAGGCAGCACTGAAGCAAACAATCCTGCAAACAAAAAACCCAGAAAATACTTACCTTGCGGTCAGCTGGCGATCCGGCTCCCTCCCTGGTCTCCTCCTCCGTGCGGCGCTCGCAGTGCATGTTGGGCGTGACGTCATCACGCCAGCCCGACATCCATTGCAGAGCGCAGCACGGAGGAGGAGGAGACCAGGGAGGGAGCCGGATCGCCAGCTGACTGCAAGGTTAGTATAATAAAATAGTAAAAAAAAGTGATTTATCTATATATACATATATATGGGCCCGGGGGCCCATAATGTGGTTAAGAGGGCCCTAATTTGCTGAGGAGTCCGATTTGCATGACGATGACGATCACGTTCTCTTTGGTCATCAGTCGTCGGCTTTATCCCGCTACGCCCTTCATCTTTTTGCTGCTTCTTGCTGTGCAGTTACTCCCACAGCAGACATTTGCCTTTTAGGTGGCATCACAGTTACACTTTGTTATTTAAATTCATTAGTATATTCCTATTAATTTAACACTGTGCAAATAAAACGAATGGATAGAAAATCAAGTCAATTTGGAATAGCCAAGGTCGTTTTAAATGATAACTGCCGCCCAAAAAAACTAAATAAACCAAACAAAATAAGCCCAAGAAATTAGGAAAATCTAGTCAGTAGGAATAGTCAAGTACACAACAGTCATTTACAAACATTTTACTAAATTTGTTTGTGTGCTTTGTGTGTGTATTTATAAAGGTGAGGAGCAGCGTTAGCCTTTTATATATACTTATTTGGTGAGAAGAAAGTGTAATCTTACTCGTTAGGATGTTGGAGTCTCCAAGTGTCTACCAGTTGATCGGAGACATCAAGCTCGGGATACAGAGTACAGTTGAGATCTCCTCTAACAACCAAAACACCTTCTATTAGCGTGGCGACTTGTTCCAACATTTTGTTCAAGAACAAGGGTTGTGCCTGATTTGGAGCATACATATTGACAAAAGTATAAGAGTGGTTATACAACTTATATTTAATCAGGAATGCTCTCCCTTCCTCCAACTGAAATTGTTGTATATCTAAATAAGGAAGTCGATTGGAGAGAAGAAAAACAACTCCCAAAGTTTTCCCTTTACTGTTGTTACTAAGTAGGAGTGAGGGAGATGATGATTACAGAACAGTGGAGCAGAACCTTGTTTAAAATGTGTCTGCTGCACAAAGGCAACAACAGCCCCTTCGCTCGGTAACTCTAGTACCAGTGGTTTCCAAATGTTTTCAGTTTGCGGCACCCTTAGAGTTTCCATAATTTTTTCAAGGCACCCCTCCAAAATAATTAACGAGCAGTCACGTTTCATAAGTAGTCAGAAAAAACATAATAAGTATTTAGGTCAGGACAGAAATACTTATTTATTTGTATGCAAAAATAATACACATAAATCCAAGGGAAAAGAATATTTTTATATATTTTTTTCAATTATATTTCTGTGCAAGAATAATTTACAGCTAACTCACACTGTGTCCCTTCATCCACACAATGTGCCCCCTCCATCTCCACACAATCTGTGCCCTCCTTCATCTCCACACAGTCTGCGCCCTGCTTCATCTCCACACACTCTGTGCCCTTCTCATCTCCACAAAGTCTGCACCCTCCTTCATATCCACACACTCTATGCCCCCTCCTTCATATCCACACACTCTATGCCCCCTGCATCCACACACTCTGTGCCCTCCTTCATATCCACACACTCTGTGCCCTCCCTCATCTCCACACACTCTGTGCCCTCCTTCATCTCCACACACTCTGTGCCCTCCTTAATCTCCACACACTCTGTGCCCTCCCTCATCTCCACACACTCTGTACCCTGCTTCATCTCCACAGACTCTGTGCCCCCTGCATCCACACACTCTGTGCCCCCTCTGCATCCTCTCACACTGTGCCCCCTCTGCATCCACTCACTCTGCTCCCTTTTGCATCCACTTACTCTGCCCCCTCCTTCATTCTTTTGCCCCTCCATTGCTGTTTCCTATCACCATTCCCCTCCGTTTCTTTACTTACCATACTTGACCTTCTTTCTTCTATTTCTTCTGTGTTTTCTTCTGTCTTACCAATTCGGCGGTGCCTGGGACCCAGTATCCTCTCTCCTGCCGCTTGTTAGTGAATGTCGGGCGTGATGACGTCACGCCCGACATTCAGTTAGAAGTGAGGAGGGAGGAGGATGTTGTGTTGGTAAGTTTTTTATTTTTGTTTTTTGTTTCTCCTCCTGGCCACGGCACCCCTGTGACAGCGCTGCGGCACCCCTGGGAGCCGTGGCGCACACTTTGGGAACCTAGGCTCTAGACCATTTGTCCGGGAGATTTAAACCTTGGCATTAACTGAAACAATGTTAAGCTTAGTAGTCATAGTATAATTCAAGCTCATTGAATATAATTATGTCATCTGACCAAAACAGTAGAATAGAAGCTGGATTAAGATCTGGACCCAGAAGAGTTGGGAAGGTGAGAGAAAGGGAGTAATAGATGGATTTATACAACCCAGTCCAGGTAGAGACAGATCCTTAGGCGTGACACTTGAGTTGGTAAATAATCGTTGTCTATCTGAGTCGTAAATTGCTTAAAGAGCTGAGTTTGCAGGAATCGTCCACTGCACTAGTTTTAGGGGAAACATGGCCACAGAAGATAATTGCATAATGTGAAGAAACACCACAAACTGAGAATCTGGTCATAATGAGACACACAAAATCAATAACAGACTTCGGGCTAGATTTACTAAGCTGCGGGTTTGAAAACGTGGGGATGTTGCCTATAGCAACCAATCAGATTCTAGCTGTCATTTTGTAGAAGGTACTAAATAAATGAAAGCTAGAATCTGATTGGTTGCTATAGGCAACATCACCACTTTTTCAAACCCGCAGCTTTGTAAATCTAGCCCTTCATCTCGTTTCTTAATAAACGTATAATGAATGCTATCATTAGTACAACTGCTGATAGCATCTCTATACAGATACAGAGGGAATAAACAGATCCAGCAGTCTTCTATTAGAGGGAAACTGCCACTGTGCTTAAGTGAATAAACACAAGCAGTTGTGTAATGTGTATAATGCATTGCACAATTATGCATAACACTATACTGCATCTGGCACTAACATAACAATGTGATCCAGGTTTGCAGAAAAGACATTAGATAATCCTCTTTTCACTTTAACATACAATGTCTGGGACACAAGCAGCCACAAATAATAGGTGAGGTCCTATTGATTTGCCAATGATTGAGCTCATTACACATATGGATGTCTGTATGTAAACAGGGTACATAGCCAGGAATCTGTGCATAGTAACCGCAGAACAGGTTTGTAACTGTGCCTGCTGTGATATATCCTTCTCAGAAAACCCAGGATATCATCAAACATAATGAAATGCCAGGCAGAACAGACTGTCTCTTGTGACATATTTCCTGTAACAATGGAGTTCATTCATGCGAATTCTACTCTACAGCACGAGAAAATGTTTATGATGGGCGGTTGTAGATTATAATTGTCCAGAATGATCACAACAGTCTCAGGTATTGTGCAGTTTTAAAACATTAAGGGGGGTATTCAATTAGGCCTCAGATTTGACGCACCGCGTGACTGCGCAGGCAAGTATGTTAATACGGTCTCGAGGATTGTCTTCATGGCCCGTACTGGCACGGTGCCGCGAGTCCTGGACCTAATTGAATACCCCCCTAACAATCTTTCATCATACTGTATAAGGTCATTGCATTTTTAGAGTGCCTAATTTTTAACTGGATTTAGACGTTAACCACAAAAAAGAATGAACAGCGCAAGGAAGAGTCTATAAATCTTACACAAAATATACATATAATAAAGAATATAGAAATTTAAAAATATAATCTATAAGCAAATATTATACCTTGCGAAGATCGAACGCAATATAAAAAGAGAACAGATATATTGAAAAATAAACAGTTTATTAAAATAAAAAACTAAATTATTTTTGCAGAATCAATATTTTAAAATTAAAAATGGACCAATTATAACTCTGGGATAACTGTTAATGCCAGACAAATAAATATAAATGACTAAACAGCAGAATAAGAAATGGACACACAAAGTCTCACCACTGTGTATCACACTTAGGGGCAAATTCAATTCCCCACATTGTTCTTTAGAACAACGTGAGGAATTACTGTGTTACTGCTAGCACATATCTCGTTAAAATTACTGTAGTATCGTTAAAAATGTGCGGGCTAGGATGTTTAAAAGAACAGGGGGTTGAACCTGCCCCTTAGAAACTTGTGCAGTATACAGGAGACAAACATCCCCACTTGATGCATTGAAGAAATGCTTTCCCGTATGCAGGCCCGGCGCTCCCATTAGGCAAGGTTAGGCACTTGCCTAGGGAGCCGGGATCTGGAGGGCGCCACAGTATTCTAAGATACTTTAAAACTGTGCGGCGACCGCTGACCATACCTGTCACGGCCGCCGTACAGCATCAGATGGACGGGGAGGGGGGGAAGAGGCTATTTTGTCACCACCGCAGCCTCTCTGCTCCGTCTCCTCCCCTCCTCTTACTAGTGTCAGTGAGTGGAGGGGAGGAGACGGAGCAGAGAGGCGGCGGTGGTGAGACAAGGTAAGGAGAGGAGGGAGGCGATTTTTGCGGGGGGGGGGGGGGGGGGCGCCGCTTTTTTAAAAATGCCTAGGGCGCCGTGGACCCTAGCACCGGCCCTGCCCGTATGTTGAATAAGAAAACGTGGTAAACTGTGTTATATAGGGGCATATTTAAGAAAGCACGATAGTGCTTTTACCGGGTAATTAAGGTGTCTCCGTCTCCTCCGCAAATTTATTAAGGGTGCATCGCAGCAGATATCATGGATATCTGCTGCTTTGCACTCCTCTTCGTTTTTGGGAGCAGTCACCATTCAACAGTATGGTGACTGCTCCCAGCTGCAATCTAACAAGTTCCGAAAAAACATTTTTTTCGGAAACTTGTCTTGATAATGTACACCAGCTGCAGCTGGCGTACATTATCAGAAATGAAAAAACCCAATGCTGTCAGCTCTGCTCCGAAGAGCAGAGCTAGACAGCGCATGTGTGGAGGGATCACATGATCCCTCTCTGTCACTCAGCGCTCGCAGAATTGCAGACAGAGCGGGATCTTTGTGGAACTGCACATGCGCAATGGAAAGAAGAAGAGGAACGAAGATGACGTGGAGGAGATCCTAGAGACAGCGCGTTCCGAAGAGGGAGGTAAGTGTGATTTTTTTTATCACAGAAACAGCAGCTTTTCGGAACTGCTGTTTCTGTGTTCCATTTTTAATAAATTTGAGAAATAGATCAATCCTTATCCATGCGATAAGGATTGATAACTATTTCTCATTTCTGCCGATCAATGATAAATGTGCCCCATAGTTTCAAATGGCAGACAAACCTTGGTTTTTATAAGCCCTCCTTATGAGATATTAATCTCTAGCAGCGTGCTACACACCGGAGACTTAATTAGTAACCAGCAGAGGTTCGCCATAAACATAAGTAGCAGTATAAAATGAGTCCATTTAGATCGAATAAAAATTCCAATTGGTGATCAATACACCTGTAGGCAGTTCCATAGAAAAGCGGGGCAGACTGGGAGAAGGTAAACCAAACACTTATAGGGGCACATTTATCAATATTCACATAAAGTGAAAAGTAGTTTTCAATCCTTATCGCAATGATAAGGATTAACCTATTTCTCACATTTATGTACAACCATGCACAGAAACAGCAGTTCCGAAAAACTGCTGTTTCTGTGATGTAAAGAGTCATACTTACCCCCCTCTTCGGAAGCGCTGTCTCCGGGTCTTCTCCTCGTTCTTTTCATTCTTCAATTGCACATGTCCAGTTCCAAGAACTGCACATGCGCACACAGATCCCCTCTCTGTCTCTGCAACTATCGTTGCAGAGAGAGAGCGCTGAGTGACAGGGAGGGATCATGTGATCCCTCCACACATGCGCTGTCCAGCTCTGCTCTTCGGAGCAGAGCTGACAGCTTTGGATTTCTTCAATTCTGACATTAACACAACATGTTCCCGAAAAAAATATTTTTTCGGGACTTGTTAGATTGCGGCCAGGAGCATTCACCATTCTGTTGTATGGTGACTGCTCGCAAAAACGATAAGGAGTGCAAAGCAGCAGATATCCATGATATCTGCCGTGATGCATCTTTAATAAATTTGAGTAGGAGACATCGTGGACTAATTTACACGGTAAGTGCACGATAGTGCACTACCGTTATTTCTTAAATATACCCCATAGTCTCAAAGTTTGTTCGTTCATCCTGGCTCACTGCTGAATCCACCACTGAATCCAGCGATCACTGTCCGGACAGAAAAAAAACAGTTGATCAGAAATGTTCTGTTTGTAAAGCAGGGTCTGTAAAATATCATAGCTATATTGCGGTCCTTAAATAAAATAAGCAAGTCCAGGCGATGCGTTTCGTCCTTTTGGTGTAGACTTTTCATTGCCATAAATTACCGTATTTCCCCATGTATAGGACGCTCCACTGTATAAGACGCACCTATATAAATCATGTGAAAAAATTGAGGATAAACATTATCCTCAATTTTTTCACAGAGTATTTGTGCAGTTTATACAGAGGAGAGACAACGCTATAGTGAATTCTGACTTACCCTGTCAGATGATTCCTCTGTCTGGTAAAGTCTTCTGTCTTCTCTCAGTCTTATTCTGATGCTGGAAACCCGATTAAGGTCCTCTCTGCGATGTCCGGATGTCCTTTCAGGACCTTGCTAAATCCTTTCAGGACCTCAAGGTCCTGAAAGGACATCCGGACATCGCAGAGAGGACCTTAATCGGGTTTCCAGCATCAGGATCAGACAGAGAGAAGACTTTACCGGACAGAGGAGTCATCTGACAGGGTAAGTGCTACTACCACTGTATAAGACGCACCCAGTTTTTAGACCCAAAATTTTGGGGAAAAAGGTGCGTCTTATACATGGGGAAATACGGTAAGTCTCATAGTGGCCATATTTATATAGGGCATTGGGAGTTTCTTCACAATACCTACTATCATGCTAACCCCATCTGTTAAACATGATTGTCACCTGAGAACTTCAATAAGTAGATCATTATAAACAGCAATTAGTCATAAAATATTCACACATGTAAAAAATTATATATATGTTTAATAAAAGGGGTTATCCAGAAAGTCTGATCGAGGGAGCTAGTAATAAGATCAAAACTACAAATACAATGGACTTGTTTAAGTGTTCTAAAAAAAGGAAAGGCTTATTGATATACCTTTTATCACTAAATGTAATAATGGGGAAAAAGGATTAAATCTACAATATCAAAACATTGAGATATTTTTTATAAAAAGATCCCATTCTTTCTAATATACTACCAGACAAACCAGTCGTTCTCTTTAGAAAAAATAAATATTTGAAGGACACCTTGGCCCCGAGCATGCTTAAAAAGGAGAGGGTTGATAATCACGTGACATTTCCTGACTTAAAGAGCTCAATTAAGTGTAATCATTGTAATGTCTGCAAATACATGAATCCCAAGAAACAAGTTTTTTTCAATCATGATAACAGTAAAGAATTCGATATAAAATGTTTGACGAATTGTATGACTACATCAGTCATTTATATGCTATAATGCACATGTGGTCTTAAATATATTGGCAAAACCAAACGCCCCCTTAAACTCCAAGAACACATTAGAAACAGAAGCGGGGGCCATTCTGTATCAAAACATTTTCTCCTTAAACATAATTCCGACCCCCAATATATTAACTTTATGGCTATTGAACATGTTAAACTGAATTCCAGGGGAGGTAATTTACAAAAAAGGCTCTCTCAAAGGGAGATGTAAGGGGATATTTGAATTGGGCACACTTGCCCCACAAGGATTAAATAAGAACTATGAGATAGCCCCTTTTTTATGATTTTCTATGGTGTTTTTTTATACCCTTTTTAACGAATGTAGAGGTTTTATATATTTATTATTATTTTATATGTTGTGTCTATATATGATATTAAATATGTTTTTTGTAATTGATATGTATTGTTAAATGTTAGTTGTCTTATCTGAATCTATTTTTCTATATATAATTATGCTCATTTTTATTTCATATTTTATAGTATTATATTAAGAATAGACTATTTCTTTTAATTATTTGTCTATTACTTTTATCGTTATTATAAGATACTATGTCTGCCCATATATGTTGTATTCAAAGTTATTTTATTTGAAATTTGCCCATAACTAATATGGTGGATGGCAACGTGTATACCAAGCTGATTGAGTACCATGATCGTCTTTGCGATCATGTGATGATTTACACTTGCGCAGTTCCGATGTATATTATTATTATTATTATTATTATTATTAATTATTATTTATAGGGCGCCACAGAGTATCCGTAGCGCCGTACAAGGACAAACAATGGCACAGTACAAGGTGAAACAGCACAGTACAAGTAACAGTAAGCACTATAACTCTGGGGGCTCAGGAGCAGCATGAAAGAGAGGGACGGAGGGGAAAAGTGAGTACAGGCAGGTAACTATGGCCCAAGAGGGTGGGCACGGATGACAGGTTGAGAGTCACTGAGGGGAGCGGAGAGAAGCGAGAGGAGACAGAGGGCAGAGGGACTGAGAGGAGGTGAGCTGAGTAGCTGGAGAGCGCAGTTAAAAGTGATGGAAACAGAAGGTAGGAAAGCCCTGCTCAAAGGAGCGAACAATCTAAAGGGAGGGGAAGACAGACAGACACATGGATGAGACGGAGAGACGGGAGAAACGGAGACGGAGTCGAGGAAGGGGGAGAAGGGAAGAAGGGATGAGAAAGAGAGGTAGCCGACCGGTGGGAGTTTAGGCATCAGTCAGGTATAGACTGATACCTTATACAGAATCCCGCGAGGATGAATTGGGATGGCACTGGAAGGTATAAAAACAGCGTCTTTTACATGGACTTATTATCTCCTGAAGAAGTCTTTGGTTAAAACGAAACGCGTTGAAACCGATATGTACATGTTTTTCATCCTCTCTGGACATATTTGGTTTGAGTTTCCGGGTTTCATCACTGTGGCTCTCGTCTTGTACAACTTCATGGGAATTACTACAGTATAAAAAGTCCTTAAAGATTACTAAATCTTGTGATACTTAGAGCTCCTCGGCTTGCTCTGCATTCTGTGTCCTGTCCGGGAACTGGGAGCAGTTATCAGTTCCCTTCCCCTAACCAGCGGTGGATTAAGGCTCAGGTGGCCCAGGGTATTTATGACATCAGGGCCCCTATTATGTAACATGGTTATCATTTTAGACAAATACACAGGCACTACTGTGTACACTACTGTTAGAAGCACACAGCTCTGCCTTCACAAGCAGCAATAGAAGCTGTATTGCAGAGATCCTCCCACTGCATAGACATACCCCTCTTTGGCCAGGAATACCCCATATTTCAGAGGTAACCCCCACTTAGTAAGAGCTATACTTCCTTATGTTAAGAGCCTAAGACATTGATATACACTGATATGCAGTGAAAATGCACTGTGTCTGCAAACTCTGTGTCCCCTGTAGCAAAGTCCATTACTATCTTTTAAGGATCCCATGGTGAAGACCGGGGTTCCCATTAGACTCTGCACCCTGGGTTTTGTCAGTGTCAATCGCTACTGGCATTGTGGCACAACATCTGGACTTTCTTAAAAGTTTGCTGGCCCACTGGGGTGACCCACTCCCAGGAGCGGGCTGGCAAACTTCAGCCCAGGGGGCGCACAGGCGGATGCATCACATGACACGCGATACGGCTGCATCATTGATGACTCGGCTGCATCGCGCGTCATGTGATGCGGCCGCCTGCGCGCCGCTGGCAATATTAAGGTAATATTGCATCCACAGCAGTTAGACCAAGAGGCCCGGGGCCGATGCCCCCCCAGCCCCAGGGCCGGTTTAACCATAGGGCTAATTGGGCTACAGCCCAGGGGCCTCGGGCATTCAGGGGGCCCTTGAAAGTGCTCAGCATTGATTGGGCGGGGGTGCCCCCGGCAAGATCAATGCTGCTGAGCACTTTCACTGCGGTCCTTCCCCGTCGCGCTGTAGTCTCCTTACTGAGGAGAGCTCGTGAGTCTCACTCTCACGAGATCTCCTCAGTAAAGAGCGTACAGAGCGCCGGGGAAGGAGGAGAAGGAGGTAAGTGCCGGGGGGAAGGCGGCTCGGCTCACGGGGGCGGCTCAGCTCACTGGGGGGGGCTACTCGGATCACGGGGGGGAAGGGGGGCCCTCACGGGGAATGATGGAGGCCCCCTTAGCCCAGGGGCCTCCATTCCCTTAATCTGGCTCTGCCCTGCCCACTCCACATTCCAGGGCGAGCAGACAACCTAATGTCAGGATCCTAGGTTTTGTGGTCAATGTCATACATCCTGGAACCCTGGTGGGGAATAGCAAACCCCTTATTACCTAAGCCTTTATAGCTGTAGTTGAAGTCAGTAGCATCGAGTATGAGCCCTCCTATCATGGTGGTATGGAGAAAGTGTAGGTAAACCTCTTGCCTGAGAAACAATCACTTGACTGTATGTCATGGTGAAGTGCATCACTGGCTGAAGTCTAGGCAGCTTTCAATTGTTCCTGTATGATTCTTTGGAGGTCATTTACCAAAGTGCAGCTGATGAACACTGCATAAAACATTATTCTGCATCAGAGTGCCTCAATGGTCCTCCCAGCCCATATCAAGCTGCCTGCCTTCATCCAACAATTGGGAGTAATAGGCACACTGTGCAGAAGTGTAAGCATCACATCAACGTTCAACCTCACTACTGCTCAGCTTAGCCTTATATATGGCTTATATAAATCATGAGAGTGACATCATGACTGTTTATCTTTTGTTTGTTTGAAGCCTTTATCTTATTGCTTGGAGCACGCATAGAGATGTGCTTCTCCGCATTACTGCAATATGGAGGTTCAAAATTGGTCCCATCGATTCATCCCATTCCAAAATAGGTCCCTTATCCTTAGCTCAAGGATGCTGCCTCTTGTAAGAGGCTGGTCAGTGGAGGGTAAAACTGGGTACACCCAGCATTATTCATTTAGCATCATTTGATGGTAGTGGCCGGAAGGGGGATTTTTTTTTTAATGGGAATTCTTATTGGTGTCTTTTTCTATTTGGACTATGTCAGATCACAGAAGAAAGTTTTTTGTTTATAGTTAATAAAATGGTGAACAGGGGTTTGGAGAGTCCAATTTTTTATTCAATAGAAGCTTATTTCAAAATTGTGCATTTTGAGTTCCGTTGTGCGGAGTCTCGAGCCACATTTTACTTAAGAGAACTCCTTAGCGTCCGAAGTGGACAATCCAGAGCTAACTGATTATTCTGGCGCAACCAGTGACTCCACAACCAGGGCCCTGAGCGCTTCCCAGTCAGGCACCGCGCCTCGCCCCTTAACTTGTGTGAAGCAAGTGGTGTGGAGGATCATCTTCTGCTCCTTTGCGTTAGACTAGTTGTATGTATGGCGTTGGGCTGTGACATCATACGTGTCAGCCCATGGTCTCTGCTTCGATGGAGCACCAGTGATATGGTGGCGTGACCTCTTTGTGCATCATGTAAAGCTGAGCAGAAGTGCAGGTGATTTAAAAACAGAACACTGTAGTCATTCTTATGCGTATTGTCGATGTATCGATGACTACTTCAATGGACAAAGTGTTACTTTCTCCAGGACCTTGTCTTTCTTTATATGGGGTCCTCATTAGACATAAATTAGCACATATCACAACACTATTAATAATAAAAATACACCATACTCTTCTGATCTAAACAAAGGGGACTCTTATACTATGGATATATTGATTGAAATGACCAATTAACCATTTTAGACATAATTCTTGAAAAATAGATCATAATCAATATGTAAACAATGAAAAACTTCATATAACAACATTCAGCTCTATATTTTCATTTAAGACAGGGGTGTCCAACCTTTTAGCTTCCCTGGGCCACATTGGAAGACGACGAGTTGGTTTGGGCCGCACATAAGATACACTAACAATAACGATAGCTGATCATCCAAAAAAAACATAGAAAACATAGTTAACATATATATATGAGAAAAAAAGTGATATATATATATATATATATATATATATATCACTTTTTTTTCAAATCCCTATACTTACCTTTCAATCGCCCTGTTCAAAAAATCCTCTCTAGTTATTATACTATAATCACTTTCAGTATTGTTTCGATGCAATATCAATAAAGTGCATTTAAGCCAGGCATTGTATATCAGGGTGCCCTGACCAGGCCTGCGGTACCTGACATATACATCACTGTGACCCCAAATTGTGACCTGTTTTGCTAATTACACTACTATGTTAGTTAAGGGATAACAACTTATAATGGGCCAAAGAGAATAATATATAATGCCCCATTAGTATTACAAGTAGAAGTATGTAGCAGGGAGATAAGGTCCATGATGCTCCAGGACCAGGTGACTTTTATTCACTGGTCAGCGTCCCTTGAAATAATAAAAAAAATCCTCCTTAACTTACCTTTTAATCGGCTTGTTCTCCTGTCCTCTTCTCTTCTCCAATTCTGTGCTGCTGATTGTTCTTCTCGCGCGGGTGACTCCTCTGTGCTGCGCTCCGCAATGGATGTTGGGCGTGATGACATCACACCCGACATTCACTGCGAGCACCGCACGGAGGAGGAGACAAGGGAGGGAGCCGGAGTACCAGCTGACGTGACCGCAAGGTAAGTATTTTCTTTTCTTTTTTTTTTGCAGGATTTTTTTTTTCCATTAACAGTGCTGCCCCCTTGCCCCAATCAAAAATCTTTCTGGGCCATATTTACAGGCGTGCTGGGCCACATGCGGCCCGCGTGCCGCGGGTTGGACAACCATGATTTAAGGCATCTGAATGCAAGTTGCTGCGTTTGAAGACAACAACGCCTTTAACAATTCAACATATACAGTATGTTCTATACCCACAATTCTCACGGAGCTGGGATCACTATTACGGCAAGCTTCAAAGTGTTGAGGCATGCTATGTGTCCTTGTTGAGAATGCTTCTCCAATGTTCGGTGAATCCGATTTTGAATGCCTTTGTGGTCCTTCCAATATATTGCAAAGTACAGCTACAGCAAAGTATATAGATCACATAGCTGGTGTAACATTAAACAAACTTTTACATTTAACATTTCTTATAATTCACACTTGACTGTACCTCTGATATTTGATTCCCAATCAATGTCGGCAAGTCACACATTTTACCTTTCCACATCTCTAGCAGTCCTGTAATACAAGACAAACTTGAGCTGCAGTAGTTTAAGGAAGACGTTGAGAAGCCATGGGCAACCATATTTTTTAAAGTTATGCCTTCTTTTTCATCTCTTTCACTTTCTCACTTTCCCTCTCCAGAAAGTTCTCAATCAATAGCTTAGCTTGTGTAGTAAAAGATATTTCAGAAGAACGATTCCGTTTCACTTTCATCCTCATTAGTAGAATCTTTGGACTATTTTGTTTACAGGCTTTAAGATGTAGATAATTGTTTACATCTATATTTTTGTGGAAGGTGTAGGTAGTAATAGAAACCTTGGAATGACAGGGTCAAGTCCAGAAAGTCTGTGGAGACCTTGTGAGTAAATCTTAAATTATAATTGGTGTTAAAATAAGAAACAACACGCTGTAATGAAAATTCATCCCCATCCCAAATAATAAATAAATGATCAATAAAGTGGCCTAAGAGAACCAGACCCCACCCCACACCTAGCTGGACACAGTCTTCCATGTAGAGGTTGGCATAGCTGGGGGCAAACCTGATTCTCATGGCCATACCCTCACTTGAAAAAAAAAAATAATAATAATTGAGTCTGTGATAAATTTAGTAACATTTATATCATTTAGTTGGGGTAAAGCTTCTAATTTATAATCTATATCCTTCATTCCATTAATACTTGTTTTTCACATTTAAAAAGATTTGTTTACCAATGCTTAAGAATTACTTCTTTAAAACATCAAGTGTTTTTATATAGAAACAGTCTACAGTAGGAGCCTTAGTTTGAAATGGAAAACAATGTTGACACATTTAAATAGATTCTTAATAAGCTTAAAAGCATTTGAATTTTGCAAACTATTTAATAAAGTCCAAACTGCTGCAAAAAGGAGTGGATTAGCTAGCTACTTCCTCATCTAATGGTGGAACCCCTTGTGATGAACCTGTTGACTGAACCATGGGACAATATGTTAATTAGTGAAGATTGTGAGCTAAGCACATGCTTTGAAGTAGAAATATGTCATACAACACTATTTATGTTTGTTGGTCTGTTTGCATTTGTCACAAACGCCCAACCTGGCCCAGATACAGCAATCTGAACAGCTGGCCGTGACTGGCATCACCTTAGTCACTTAGCAATGAATACACCTTTTCTGCCACCCCAAAGGATTTATTATGGTGTCCTTACGTTCACCAAAACCACTTATTAATGTTTCACGCTTAAATCACATACACATGTAGCATGAGCCTCCCTGGGCTTCGTAAGTTCACAAAGAATCACAGAGAACACGCTAGATTAAATTTATTTAATCTGAAAAAAAATTCCAATGCTTATTTACAAAAATTAAAGACATACAATATGTTACACAAATCAGTCTTAGAAAATAAAATAGGAAACGAAATCAGAGTCACTACTTACTAGTTAAGGCCTGATGTGTGAGGGAACACAATTGAGGAAAATGGGACATTTCAGTCTTGATAGACCCCTCATGAAAATGCAAACTGTAATGTCTAAAGCAGAAGATTTTAAACCCTTCTTACAGGCTCTTCACCCCCCACCTTAGAAATTAAATTTTCAATTAAGTGAGATTGATTCCCAAAATGACACAGAGCTTTCCGAAGTTAATAATCTATCACTAAGATATATGTTTGGGCACCTCAGGAAATCGCTCACCTCTGCTCTGCTTGAGTGGCTAGATGATTTACAACTTTGGGGCAGCAAACTCCTCCGAGATCCTTATCTATCTGGCTAGTTTCCAAAGACTATTTGTTAATTGTACAGAAAACCTAGGTCAGTCGACAAAGCAAACTTTGAGAGGTTACATAAATTATACACATTTTCATACATGAATTCAACAGATAACAACAATCAGTCATTAAATATAATACATAATCGTCACAACATTGCTTTGAACACATTTATCATAATTTATTATTGTATTAAAAGAAAAAAAAAAGACAACATTGGATAGCTATTACTTACCCGCCTGTTGCTCTGTCTGAGGCCTGTCACTGTTATGCACGTTGATGCCTTCTATGATCTCCAGTGCCAGGATTTGCCTATGCTATTCTCTTTTATATGTTGTTTATTCCATTACTAGGGGTGGCCCATGCCTCTGGCTGCAGAACCCTTTCAATTTGCAGGCAGTTTCTCCATAAGACAATGACCTCTGAGGTGCGAGCAAAAATGAGCTGAGATGTCATGACATCGCTACGGAGTCTCATCACACAACGCATCTCACTCTTAACGTCTGAAACACTTTTTCTGCAGTGGGCCACTTTAAGGACCTCACCGCATTACAGACACCTGCAATATTTGCTCATAACAGGGGATAACGTTACTTGTAAGCTCACAGCTTTCATTGTGATAAAACGAAAATTTCGGCCAGACTTGGCAAGCCTCATCAGCCCCTGCCTCCTCTAAATCCTCCAGATCCTCCTCTGTCCCTTCCTGCCGTAATTGCCTATCTTCCTCTTCCACACAGTCACCCTGTCCCCTTACTGTAACCATAGCCTCCACAAAACAGATAACATAACTAATTACACTATCCACACAGACACACACACAAATAACACTGACAGGACTGAAATAACAGGAAACATTAAGGATAACAGACAAACAAGTAACTAGAAAATACCACAAGACAACTGTCAAATATCTCAAATGATCAAGTACTTACTACCAAACTTTTCCCTGGCGTCCCATAGACACACCAGAGTAAAGGAGCAGAGATTTCTGTACAATATTTGCCGGCAAGTTGCAGAGCCAGACTTCGAGGGGATGTCCGGCGGCACCTCACGGCTAATTATATCTGCACCATATAGTACTTTTCCAGGTCAAAATCCTGCACGTGTTGAGAGCCAATTGAAAACTGCCAAAAAAAAGGCATTTTTCAAAAACCTTTGGATAATACTTTGTCTGTTTTGCTGTAGTTTTTATGATGAATCCTTATATGTTGTTATGCACGTCTAGTTGCTATCCAATAACGATTGTCGATTGCCATAATGTGGATCCAAAGCACAATGTGATTTAATAGCCAAAAGTAGCAGAATAACAAATCAGAATAAAATAAGTACAGCCGTTACTTATCGCAGGCGCCCTGGATCCAGTGTACAGTCATTCAGGTCTGAAGGCTGTGGTCAAGTAGACTGACTACTAGGTCCAGAGCCCCTGCTTATATACAGTCAGTGAATACAGTAAAACAATGCAGATGATGTGGCTTGCTTCTATAGGTCCAGGCTTCAGGAAGGTCCAGTGTAATGCAGGTCATAGGCCAGTTCAAACGAAAATATCCAAAAGGTGGGGGTCAGCTCTCCAGGGGATGCACTATGATTTTCCCGCCAAGAATCCAGTTTAAACTAGTCTATTTACATTACACAGACAGTATAATTTTAAACATTTATTCCCTATCATCGGTAACTAGAGTATGCAATGTGCGATCCCTTTGGTGAATGAACCGAACAACTGTGGATAAATAGGGGATTAAAATGATACTAAACATGCCATATTTCCTGTAACCTGAACCTTTGATTTCACTAACATGTATATAACTTATATTAACCGTAAATATTGCTACATTTCGACATAAATAACTATGTGCTGCAACTACAATTAATGTGTACTAATTACAAGTGTGTATTCGTGTGAATGTGTGTAAAACCTGTTGTTGCCACGTGTTGCAGCTGGATACGCTTCCCCACGCCGTAGCGTGCTCTACGCATAATTTTCAGACAAAGACGATCAAGTTTGCTAGATATTAATTGAAATGACTTTATCCAATTTGCTGACTTCGACAATGTCTTATTTATGAAAGACTTTGAGCTTGTAGGAGATGTATATTTCATGCTCATGCTTAACTATTTGTCAGTCGACTGCAAACACTTGATTGATTTACACTACATATGTATTTTAGCATTGTTGCAGCATTTTGGGTTCTCATATTACATTTGTGAAAGTTTAGTTCTCTGAGCTATTGGTTGGTAATAAGAATATGAAGTATCGTTTTGCTATTTATTCTTATTTTATATTAGTGATAGTGATTTTGTTTTGGTTTCCATTTATGATTGTAGTGGTTTGGCATTTCGCTCTTGACACAGCAGCTTTTTATTAAGTGATTAGTAAATTAAGTACATTTTCCAACTAATGATTCATTATTTGGCTGCAGATTATATTTTTTAATAAAATGTTAAAAATGCTGCTTGCATAAGTATTTAATCCCACAGAATAGTAACAGCTAATAGTATAACAGCTTTAAGTCTGTTGGGGTAAGTTTCTACCAGGTTTGCACACTTTGGGTAGTGATTTAGAGTCAGATGCAAGTTACACTTAACTCGTAAGTGTACATTGCATCCCAGTAATTTAGGGCCTGATTCATTAAGGATCTTAATTTAAGAAACTTCTTATTTCAGTCTCCTGGACAAAACCATGTTACAATGCAAGGGGTGCAAATTAGTATTCTGTTTTGCACATAAGTTAAATACTGACTGTTTTTTCATGTAGCACGCAAATACTTGATAGCTTATTTGTACACCGAAATTTAAAGTTGATATTTGTGTGCTACATGAAAAAAACAGTCAGTATTTAACTTATGTGCAAAACAGAATACTATTAAAAAATTCATGTAAGATAAAAATAAAAATTATGCTCCCCCCCCAAACAGCACATGCTGTTTGGTAGGGGGTGCACACCTTTTTTTTTTAAATGTAATTTGTTTTTGGTTATTTTTTTTTTAATACACCAAGGTCTCTTGCACCAGCTGAAAGCACACACAAAAGATACGTCTCCTAGAGACCTAACCTGCGGCTGCTTTCATCTCAGAATAGCATGTAAAGAGCGTGAATGCGCCCGTACATTGCTAGGCTCGCCTACTAACCTTCCCATTCCACCTCTAAGTGTAGGGAGGTGCAAGGGGGAGATCCATCTGTCAGAACGCAAAACTGAGACAAATCCTTGGCTCAAAGTGCTATTTGCGAAGAAATGGACTTTTGTCAATTTCAAAATCAGGCCCTGGGTGCGCGTGATTTTTTCCCTATCTTCATCATCCGCTATTTATATAGCGCCACTAACCCACGCAAACACATATTATAGGTTATAAATAAAATACATAAAAGTAAAGTAAAACAAATGTGTGTCCCGCAGAGCAACTCCAGAACAGCTTTTAGGGCACTCCATGGTAATTCATTTTTGTTGATATTTCCTCGCACCCCATAAATCTTCCTTGCAGATTATCTCTAGGTTGTTTGCTGGATCACGCTCATTTGCTGGGATTTTCAAATAGTGGCACAGAAATATGGACTTTGGCTTGGCCATTGTACAACAATCACCTTTAGTTGTTCAACCATACTAGTGTTACTTTTGCCTTGTGCTTTGAATCATTGTGCTTGAATCAGTGATAAAACATGTACATGAATTTTCTTTTGGTGGATTTCGATTTTTTGGGGTAAATTAGTGAAATGGTTGATAGAATAAGCGGATTGATGTGGCAGAGAAGTTGCCAGGTTATTGTGATATTGGTAAGAAACGTTGCAGGTATTATTAGGTTTATACAAGTGTGGTATTAATATTAATTATTATTATTCATTTTTATTTATAAGGCGCCACAAGGCGTCCGCAGCACCGTAATAATAGAAGCCGCAATGGACTATGTCTGTGTTTAGACCATTTGATAGGAGGTATGGTACCTTAGTATGTCCACTTGATTTCTAATCTAGTGTTTTTTGTATGTTACCTATACACTAAGAGGTCGCAAGTGTGTCTATTCCTATAAATGTCTATTTTGCGGTTGTGTATTGTTTAAGTGTTTTACTAGGTTTTGTTAACTTTTTATATATTGTTCATATGTTCTAGGATTATTCTGCTATACGGCGAATGTTTTGAAGATCACAAGGGTAGGTGATCAGACTATATTGGCGGATATACAGGTGATGCACTTATTAATTTCTATTGTTCCTCCACATGTTGAGGATGAAAAGCTTTGCAATTTTTGGTTGTGTTGCAGTTGCCATAGCGGGTGTTCAGGTACCAATATTCCTGCAGGTCCGCTGCTTTGCAGTGTGCAAGATGTAGTCTCACCAATAGCATAGAACCGTCAAAGAATGTGATGTATCCATCACTTTTAAGGAAGTTCCATTGTATTTCTGATGAATCAATTGGAAGCTGTCATTGCTGTCTTGTGTAATACTTCTTCTTTGGGTTATTTGGAAGCGTGGACCTAGCCATTTGTTCTACTCCGACTCTAGAATATTTATAGTGTTGGAGAGCTGTATCCTGTCTCTGAATGTGTTCGGTCATGTCTTAGTTTAGGTAGGTGGTTGAGTTAGTGCAGTTCCTTTTATGCATCTATACTGGCTAAAGGGTAGGTTAAGCTATATGTTTTATGGCAACTGCTTTTTTTTTTTAACTTAGAAAGTTTTTTTTATTGTGCTTATAAAGTAAAGCAAAAACAGACATAACAATGTATAGTGGTTACAGGCAATAATATCAGAGATTTGTACAATTAACATTGTTCACATATAGCAAAGACAGCATACAGGAATAAAAACATAATCCAGAAATAAAATAGTTGGGGTGGGCAGGGGTCAGCATTAGGGAAGAGGGAGGAGACATTTAGAGACAGGCAGCATATCGAAAGGACACATTTGGGAACGTCAGAACAGTAAGGTTCATGGAAGCTGAATTAGTTACTAAGGGTCTTGTAGAGGCAGATGTTCAGAATAATATTCATACCACGGGAACTACTTGATCAATGGGGAGGACACGGACGTGGAATATCTGAAACCAATGGTTTCCATCTCGTAGCTGCGTTGTGTTTTAGCGATAATTTTCGAAAGTGATGGAGGTAGTGGAGACTTCCAATGCTGGGCTATAGCTGCCAGGGGCAGGCCGGTACCATAGAGGGCTATTTCGGTATGGGTCAATGGGCCACCAGCATTTTATGTCCTTTAAATAGGTTGCTGCGTTTAGTCTTGCCCCCCAGGCCGAACTTGCAAAGCCCTCCCGATAGCTGCCCTAGTGGTGCAATGAGTGTATGCCCAGTAACGCAGTGGCTATGAAATTGGGGATGAGGCGGGTATAGCTGTAATAATGCTACAACAGGAGATCACGGGTGCCAGCAGGGGACAGAAGGGTCTAGTACTATATTGAAATGTCACCCGTGTGGGAGGAGCAAGAGTGACATTCGTACATTGTCAAGACCGAGACCAGTTGCGACAGGGCAATGGTAGAGAGATTGGAGGAGAGAAGAGGGGTATCTGGTGATAAAAGAATCATCTTATCCCAAACAATGAGAGAGTGTTTGATAGTCTGCTGGGCTTATTTAACCAAAAGGAGGCCTTCTAAAGGAAACAGGGAGAAATTGTGGCGTTCAATGGTAACCCAAGGATTGAGAGGTGAAAGGGCCTGCCAATCTCTGACTTGGTCTAGTAGGGCCGCGTGTTGGTAAGCTTCTAATTTAGGTGTGACTAGGCCACCTCTCAACCTAGAGCGACACATTCGATCTCTACAAAGTCTAGGGTGTTTATTGCGCCAGATAAAGTGAAATGTTATGGTGTAAAATGTATTTAGGAGAGACCCAGGAACCAGATAGGGGATAGAGTGGAACAAATACAGGATCTTCAGAAGCAACATCTTTTTTAGGGTGGCCACTCTCCACGGTCAAGAGATTTCATAGTTTACTCAAGTCTTAGTGAGTATGTCAAACTGTCTCAGGAGGAGTTGGTAATTGTACTCAATGACCAAAACAGGATTCGGGGAGGGGGAAGGGGGGGGGATACGTATGCCTAGGTATGTCATAGCAGTGAGTCAACATTGGAATTTTGTAGAGTGATTTTAGGGACTGTAATGTGTCCTGTGGGAGGACCACCTCCAGCTGTGGCAACTGCTTTTGAGGATATTATGGTTGCGATCCACAACTTTGCAATAAAAATGTAAACATCCATCCTAAAACATTTTACAGTGTTAGGTCTATGAAGTTTATGCAAGTGGCAATGTTTTTCTGTGAATTTGAGGCGAGCGTTCCATTCCAGAGTCTTTGAAAACTTCTAAGAATGTATCAGAGAACGTTCAAAGCAACACTCCACTCCCCACTTGTTAAAGCATACGTTTTTCTGTCCTCTACTCTCCAGACAACTCCCGAGGAAACGCGTTGATGTATCCTCAAAACATCGAGTTTTCACTTGCATGTATTTTTTACCCTTTTATTCAATGGTTTTGTTTTTATTTGTGACTTGATTAGTGTCTATAATTAGAAAACAGACTTTTTTGAGCACTTTGTTAAAAGCACTTATACACTTCCTCACCAAAGACCCCAACAGCAGAAGGCAAGTATACTTGTTACCATGGTACCTTCACTAGAGTAGAATTTGAAATAAAAGCACTATTACTACTTTCTATAATGAGGACCTCCCTTTACCTTTACGCAATCCCAGCTGCCCTGGAATAAGTTTGCCATTATCCATTGTCTCTTCTCTGTCTGTTCTTATTTATTTTGTGTTTTACAATTTAAATATTGTAAGACTATTGACATCACTTTAATACATGCTACATTGTCAATAAGACACAATCTGTATTTACCCATTATGCATTGGCAACCCCCGATACCCATGTGATAAATCCTTGAGAGCCAACATTGCTTCATTCAACGTGTTTGTACGGTTGCTGGGTTACATAAAACTGCCGAGTGGAAGAATAAAAAAAAAAAATGCATTCCAGGAGGGAATGATGGTGGGACTGGTAAGATTGATTAAAGGAACCTCTGCAGTTATGTTATATCTCACAACATTGTTAAGAAGTCCCTGTGGAGACAGAAGTGTGCACGCTACAGTGAAGCGGTAGCTTGCACTCTTAAGTGTGGCCACATGACATAGGGAGAGCGCCATGGCCACCTGTAACGCATCCCCTAACTCCACCCCTTCCCTGTAATACATTCCACCCCTACTTATATAGTCATTTTTCGTCCCCCTTCCCTGTTGTGACAACATTTTTTCCCATCTCTCCCCTATAACATTCCCTCTGCACATCGCTGCAATAATTTCCCCTCTTCTGTGTAACAAAACATTTCCCAGTAATTCCCCCTCACATCTGTAATACACATAATCCATCCCCTCAATAACAACTAATTTCTTCCCCCTTCCTCCCGGTAACAGATCCCTGCCCTACAGTTTCTCTTTTTTTTTTTTTATCCCTACCCTCTCCTCTGTGACAAGACACCCCTCCCCCAATCAACCCTATGCAAACATGTTTCATTCCACCCCCAACACCTCCCCACTAAGTCCCTTGCGCATTACTTGGATGTGGATCAGAACCCAGCTCATTCCATTCTGATTCGCTGCCTGTCTGACCTCAAATGACGAATGGCTGTGAAGGTTGAACTCACATCCACTATGGAACCTGGTACAATGCAGAATAGAGCAAATACACGGGGAACCAAGAACAGAAATATTACAGAAGTATATCTGTTTTGTGGGTCACAAAAGCAGAACTGCGGGCCTTACGGAGCCTGCATTGTGCATCAATGCTCCGTAGGCGACAACTCACAAGCGAGTCCAACCAAATTCACTGTGACAAATAAAATTTAACAGAATGACACTTTCACCACACTGCAAGTCAACAGATTGTAAAGGCAAACATCTAATATATACAGGTTTATCTTCAACATCCACTATGATTGCTATATCTTTGGATTCTCTGTTTTTTCATTAATATCATTAGGGAGAGTTTATTATTGGTGCCCTGGGTTATGGCACAATTTATCTGCATTGGATACAATTGGCTCCAGAGAGTTGGGTGATATGTCACACGGTAGGTCAAAAAAAACCAAAACCTCTAAGTCATATATAGATTGCTTTATCTTTTTGTTTCCTTGTATGCTTTTCATCCATGTCTTAACATCTATTCTTTTAAAAGCTGTAGGATGGCATGTGGGGGCAAATAGATTAAAGTCATCTGAAGTTAGACTAACCCTTTAATATTAATTGCAATAGAGAACACTAAATCCTGTGAAGGGCAAACGGCTTATACAGTGAATGCTGCAAACACTTTGCACACACAAAGCTCTCACTACAAAACATGGGGGAACATATAGGGATCAATCATCAGTATTCCAAGTAATGTTAAAGATGTGTATCCCCCAGGCTGTAAAGCTGGGTACACCCTACAGAAAAGTTCTCCTGATGCAATATCTTTTAACGATTTTACCAACGACTCAAAGTCCTGATGAGCATGCCGATTACTATGTACACACTATACACGTTTTACCCTCAGATCTGTGCTCTTCATCGGTCATAACCATGGGGTGAAAAGAGTGTGACTCTGTAAACTCTATGTACACTGCTGGACCCGAGTGCGTACACACTGCAGAATTTGCCCAACATCGTTCCATCGTTTAGAGATTTTTAGTCTGGTTATAAAATCAAAACTATACAATGAGGTTTGGTATGATAAAACATGATCCAAACATAGTAAACTAATAAAGAAACTGGGTAAAGCAGACAAAGAGGTGAGAAGGCCCTGCTCGCAAGCTTACAATCTATGGGACATATATCGAGCCTAACAGTCGTTTATCATGCGATTGACAGATAATTGGGTGAAAAACCTGTAATGTGCACCCAGCTTAAGGACCGAGAGTGCATCACAGGTAACAGGAGTAGAGACCCACAACTCAACCCATGCATGGAGCCAATCGCAGAGCAGGAGAAACAGCATAATCACAAGACAGAATTACACATGGATTGAAGTGACTGCAGCTTTTATTTCTGGAACAAGGAAGCCCCCTGAGAACACTTCTGATGACCACAAGTTGATCTGGTAGTATTACAGCAGCTATGTATGTCAACAAACCTCCCAGTGTACATGTTTGATTTGGACGCAGGTTGACTAAATCCACTACGGTCACGCATGACACACGCTGTCTCGTTGCCAGAGCATAGGAAAAGTAAATAGCATGGATGTACACATGGGAAAAATATGCTCGGTTACAACACTAAAAAATAGCTACACGTTTGGTAGTTCTGATATCGATATGATACGATTGATATATTCGGCTAGCGCTGGTTTTCAGAAAAAAAAATTCTTTATAATACACAAGTTTCCATAATGAGTACTGAAATGGTACTTTTAACCATATGCATTATTTGACATTTACAGAAAATACAAAAATGAAGAAACAAATGGGGTACGTTCTGGATTTTATTACAACTGACAATGATTGTTTGTCTTGGCATAAAAACAGTAGACTGGCATCAGGTATAATGCATGGGCACCCCCCCATTGCTTATAGAAGACTGCATCAGTCACTGTAAAACTAATTGCAAAGGGATTAACAGTTCAATGCTTTGCTGTCTGTACGCATAAAGCTCTCATTTACAGCCATATATTATGCTATGATTCTACTGTAGAATTTGCGATTTAACTTCTCAGCAGGGGCGGATCTAGAGAATTCTTCTACCCGGGGCAATTTAGGGGGGGGTCAATTTAGGCCCGCCCCCTTTTTTTTTACATCTAAAGCTGCCGGCGGCTGCATACTATGTGCAGGTCCGTTTAGCAGTGACAGGTAGGGACAGTGTGCTGCCCGGATGCTCTGTTTAAAACACAATCAGAGCGGCCGGGCAGCACGCTGGCCCTGCCTGTCACTGCCGAACAAACCTGCACATAGTGTGCAGCCGCCGGCAGCAAGCCCCTGCTAGGGGGGGCGATCGCACCACCCCCCCCCCCCCCCCGTGCATCCGCCGCTGCTTCTCAGCCACTCAATAAAGCAACATGTAACCTAGAAGAATCAGAAGATCTCCTCCGCATTCCCAACACGTGACTCTCGCAGCCCAGCCAACCTTATGACCAGTTCCGTTAGGCTGCACTCTCCATGCTGCCTGCTGTCTCTTGTCCGTACGTTGACAGTGTTGTTCTGCTTTTCCTTCTCCCCGACCACTGCAGAGCAAGATAGGAAGTATTTGGTATGATACAACGCATTTAGCATGGTTTAGAACAAGACTGGCCAACCTGTGGCTCTCCAGCAGTGGTGAAACTTAATGTCCCAGCATGCCTTGCCAGCTATCGGCTGGCTATTTACTGCAAAGCATGCTGGGACTTGTAGTTTCACAGTGCCTGATAGCCACAGGTTGGCCAGGCCTGGTTTAGACACTAATATTGTCGAGCATACTCTGCCATCAATAATCCTTAACTGGATACAGATGAAAAACTCACTTGTATTTACGTGTGGCTGAGCACAGCTGACCTCAGATAAAATGAACCCAATATAATTGGAACAGGCCCATGAGTCACTTTGAGAGTCAGCAATTCATTTCTTCACACATGTTTCAGAAGGCGTACTTAGTTGGTAGGAGAACCACTAACATCTTTACAGGGTTGCATATAATTATTAGTTGAGAACATTCACTTTACATCTGTTTCCAAACTGGCACTGATGACCATAAGTGATTATGCCAGAGGTCAGCATAATACAACTAAACTGGTTACATAAGGTTATTTCACGGTGTAAAATTCTAGAATTACCCCAGATGTGCAACATGCAACTTTATACTTAGATTACGTTAAGCCCAACTTCCTACCTCTTTATTACCACTAATGTCATTAAATTAGTTTTCTATTTTTCTCTTAAATGCAGCCGAATTTATGGCTTAAATTAAGTATGAGAGGGAGGGGAATCAGAGCTGTTGCATGTAGCAATGTAGTGTGTGTGTGAATGTTATTTCATTGCTCGGAGTGCGTCTATTAAAGGCGCTTCTCTGTTGAAAGGGTGCAGGATTAAGACAGGAAATGGTTAAAAGTTTACCCTTGGAGACCACCAGCTCTGAGCCCATCTGCACACTCTCCACTCCTTTATTTTGTTTCAATAATCTCCCTCAGTAACATTAAATCTAATTGTTGCACTGAAAAATACGAAGTGCCCTGAGCGCACCTACTCAATACTTGTCTTGGCAAAACCTCAATCTGCCCAATGTCTCCAATCTGCAACACTTCGGCTCTGCCACTGATGCTGCCAACGTGCGCCACAAAACCAAGCACCTTGGTGGAAATCTAGGCACAATGGCTCAGTGGTTAACATTGCTGCCTAACAGAGCCGGGGGGTCATGAGTTTGACTCCGACCAGGACCCTATCTTTGTGGAGTTTGTATGATTTCCCCGGGTTTGTGTGGGTTTCCTCCCACACTACAACAACATACTGGTAGGTTAACTGTTTGCTGACAAATAGACTAGTTTGTGTGTAGTAAAGAATTTAGATTGTAAGCTCCAATGGGACAGGGACCGATGTGAGTGACCATATATTCTCTGTACAGCGCTGCGTAATATTATTAGTGCATTATAAATAAAAATAAAGGCATGTATAATACACCAGGGTGAGCTCTTTAATACTTGAAGCGATCTAACTGGGATGACATAATGATTAGTAAGATCAAATACCCAGGATGAAGTTGTATTGTGCCAGTTGAGCTTTGCGGATTTTCTTGTTGAAGGTAGTTCCTCGGTCTGCATCAACATCCACCATAAAGCCTCCGTCATGAATGATTCTGTATACCTGCCAGACACATAAATAACACAGTCTGACATACACACATTATACTGTACACTGTCAGACCTCTCACTCACAACAGTTGACCAATAAGAAACAGGTCCTCCAATTGTTGAAAGGGGTAATACGGTCTCTTACCTCCTGGGCATAATCCTCAGTACTGGTTCCAGTAGGGACCACCATAACCTGGAATGGCGAGAGCCAGAAAGGCCTGGAGAAGACACAATGTTTAGTTTTCATATGGAAACGGAGTACTGAAACAGCAGACAAGCTGCTTAATAATGTTCAGGCCATCTATCATGATAACAACATTTTCTTCTTTTTAACTTTTGCACTCAAATATAGGTTTGTTACTGCACACTAATGTTTTATGATATTACTAGGATACAGCATACAATCCAACTCCTGGGGGTAAATGTATCAAGCGGAGAGTTTTCCGGCGGGTTTGAAAAACCAATCAGATTCTAGCTATCATTTATTTAGTACATTCTACAACATGACAGCTAGAATCTGATTGGTTGCTATACGCAACATCTCCACTTTTTCAAACACGCTGGAAAACTCTCAGCTTGATACATTTACCCCCCCTGCTTTGTGACTTTTCTATTTTACGGATGTAGCTAAATGTGTTTGCTAGTATGTGGAGTTAATCTTATAATTAAAAAGCACTCATTGTTTTGGGAATCTTTTTTTTATAAAAAAAAAGGGCAATTTAATAGATTTATAAAGAAATCTATTTATATAATAACAAAAAAAAAACACACACAGCCTACTTGAACCACCACCATTGTTCTGGAGGACTTTTGACTTTCCATATAAGACCTTTTCCTGTGTGCTAAATAAATCTCCAACCCAAATATGCCCCTCCTTCAATATTTTACTCTCTTAGCAGACCTTTGATAAGAGGGAGTGTAGAAGAGACTACTCACGGCTTCCCTGCCGTTTCCACCAACTCATTGTTCCCCACAAAACAATAACATAAAAAAAATGATAAACTGATCAAAGACAGAATGTAATAATGAGCAGTATTTTCTCATTTGCTTTCCAGAACACAAAGCAAATAACTTTGTGTGGTTAGTTTGCCTCCCTTTAAACATATAGTCCACCGACCACAAATTATTATCTCGTTGCCGTCAGTAACTTATTTCCGCGAACTGTTCAGCCACTGACAGACCCATCACATTAATTAGCTGATGTAGAGACAAACGTACCACTTCCCGGCATAATTCTCAGCCAGGATAGCCAACATCCTCTCCACAGAGCCCAGCACAGCACGGTGGATCATTACCGGCCTCTCTACCGTACCATCCGCTTTACTGCGACAGGGAACAGAAGGGGCTTTAGGTGAATATCGCTCTCTTCACAGCAAAACACAACATTCTATTTCATAAATGATATACATTATTTATTATATTTCTGTTGTGCTTCACTTAGCAAGTCCAGGTAAACAATAATGTCCTCATAAAAGCAGTTTTATGTATGGTTATGTAATCCTTAAAGTTTTATTTCCAATGTAATAAAAAAATTTTTTTGAACAGATTTGTTTTTCAACTAAATATAGACACAGGTAAAAAAAAAATTACACATTTTTCATCATATACGGTCAACCATTAATTGTTATGTCGACACAAGGACCCCAAATTTTAAAACATATACCTATCAATCCATGGGCAAGAAGAAATTATATATTGAAATTATGTCTATATATATATACATACATTTATTCCATTTACTTTATCATGGAAGATTGCTAAATGATCACTTACTGCATTCAGTCTGCCCATTTTACCTGTTTTAAAAAAAAAAAAAAAAGTACCTGCTGTTGGAGGTTACATAAAAATCACACCCTCTACTAACAAAAAAACAAATGCGTGTTCACGATTGGTTTTTATTTGCATACTTTTCAGAACGAGGAGATACTAGGTCGGGAGCTTATCTGCATACAAGGAATTCTTCTTAATCAGGGAAAAACTCCCCCAAAAATTAACCTTATCTACTCAAGTACCTTTGGGAAGCGGTGTCATTTTTAAATGATTTGCACGTTTCCAGGCAACTAAAAAAAAAAAAGTCTGAAAGCTCTCTGTTATGTAGGTTAAAGTGCGTGGTCTTTAGACATCAATTGTGAGCACACGTTGTGAGCACACGTTGCTCACATACACTGTTGCTCACATACACTGCAGTCACTCGGACCAACGGCTGAACTAGCAGATCTGCTTCTCTCCACTCCACTCCGTTAGTTAGACTACTACGACAACTGCTACTCCCAAACACATCAGACAAAAAGGTGGCTGATAAGTTCCTATCAGTCATCACACTAATGAACCTGCAGGGAAAGCAGCAATGGACGCTCCCCTAATGCGGAAGGAGGTACACTCTGCTGCTAAATCCTTTAAGCTAGGTAGATGGTCTCAAAGTGGAGCTCTATGTAACGCTGTGGAACCTCATTGGACCAGACCTGGTAGAGCTGTGCGAAGAGATAGCTGTGGAGGGCAGAATGCCTCTGTCCCTGAGCGAGGAAATGATCACGATCTTGTATAACAGGAAGGGGGAGAGATGTGATCTTAAAAATTGGTGTCTCATCTCTCTCCTGAACGTGGACTACAATTCCCTTATCAAGGTAATAGCCAAACGGCTAAAGGCTGTCATCGGACAGATAGTGAACCCCGACCAGACCCGTGGCATTCCGGACACATGATTTTAGACAGCCTTGCCCTACCCAGGGATACGGTCCATTATATCAAGGACTGCCGCGTGCTGTGTTAACGCTTTATGGCTTGCCAGGAATCGCCTCTTTTTGAAAATGGAGAAGATGTCTAACACTATCACAGACCGATTCACAGCCTAAGAGACTATTCCATCATGGACAGTCGCTGAGGAAGAAGAGTATTAAACACCTCTTCTCGCCCAATCTGTGTCTGTATTTCAATAAAGCCTTGTGCCTGTAATTCTCCTTTACCCTTCATACTACTTGAACTTTGTTGAATGTCTTGTCCTATTAATGCACCATTCTCTTACATATGTCTATCAAAAAGCACAGGGCCTGCTATTACCCTCATCACCTACCTGCCCCCCTCAAACCATTGTTCGTCTTGTTTAAAGCGATGAATGAATAGCGTAGTACATTATCTATAGTGTAGGATGGCACAATTTATGACATTTGTACTCAAAGGTAATGTCTTTATGTATTTATTTTTATTTTTTTTAAAAAAATAAAGTATATATTTTTCAATAAGCAGAAGAAAAAAAAAAAAAAGTCAGGGTTGGTTCTAGACCTTTTGGCTAGGATCAGGTCATGACCCCTCTGACCATAGGCGGGATACCTTGGTCCTCTGGCCAGGTGCTGAGGCAGCTCAGAAAGCCCAGGATCTATGTGTCCCTGGTGTGGCGAGCCAGGCATGCCCGAAAATCACAGAGGGACGAGAAACTCCACTGAACTTATTAAACATCAAGTAGTGCAGAACTTCCTAAAGCCTCCACTTCTTAAAGTGCAATGTTGCAGAGGTTTGTTTGCTTTTGTGTTACCTGTGACTCCAAGGGCTAGATTTACTAAGCTGCGGGTTTGAAAAAGTGGGGATGTTGCCTATAGCAACCAATCAGATTCTAGCTGTCATTTATTTAGTACCTTCTACAAAATGACAGCTAGAATCTGATTGGTTGCTATAGGCAACATCCCCACTTTTCAAACCCGCAGCTTAGTAAATCTAGCCCCAAGTGTTTTGGAGTGCCATTTTTTTGGCACCCCAAAATAGGCGGTTCTTAATAGAGTGTATTCTACATCTTAACCCAGGGTTTCCCAAACCCAGTCCTCAGGGCTCCCTAACAGTGCAGGTTTTCAGGATCACATGTGACATAATTAGGACCACCTGTGGATCTGTTACAATGTGTCAGTCAGTAATGATTAAACCCTGTGCTCCAGCAAGGAGATATGGAAAACCTGCCCTGTTAGGGAGCCCCGAGGACTGGGTTTGGGAAACCCTGTCTTAACCCATGGACTGCAAAAACAGATTCTAGGGAACCGATCTTAAGATTGCTCAACCATGATCTACCGGGTTCACACTGGTGGTGAGCTTAGAACAAGTGCCCGCCGGTCCCCAAGTAGGTGAACACTGGAGATGAGGTATCACTTGTGATATTATCCTTTAAAGGAAGAGAAATATTTTGTACTTCAAATGGTCAGACCCATTTTCATATAGTAGTTATGTATCAGGTCCACTGGGAATAACTTACTTTTTACTCTACTCAAGCAAACGTTTAAATTATTTATTCTGGACATATATGCCCTTTATGGTAGCAAATTACAATAAAATGCAGTTTATACACACACCCACATCTCTATCTCATGCACCTTGAAAGCAGAGAAAAAGATAGACTGCTCGTTTAAATACTTACATGTCTAACAACACCACAAAGAAAGATCTCCTGTGAGTACATGACACATTACAGTTTACCTCATTAAGCAGCCTTGGGCACTTGGCGTTCGCCTCCACAAAACACAGACGCCAGCTCATTTTCTCATGCCAAGAAAACCTGTCACCTCCTGTTAGTTTTGCAAAAGTACCTTTAATCATTTCCGAGAATGAGAACGTACCCCACATAGCTAAGGTTGAAGCGGATTGGTAGCTGAAAGTCCAGCTGGATGGTGGCGCATTGGTGGTAGCGCCCCATGGCATCTTGAATCTGGATATCAATCTGGAACGGAGAAAAAAAAATACCTGGTTACATGCAGAGCGTGGTTATATTCCGCAGCTCTGTAATCACGCCTCCCAAAAAAGATTTTTTTGCTTACGGTAAAATCTCTCTCTCTCTCAACATAGTTGGGGGACACTGCTCACCTTGGGGTATAGAGGGCGCTGTTGGAGTAATGGCACTAAATACTTGTCTAGCCTGCTCCCCTCCCATCTATGCCCCTCCAGCCGAATCTACTCAGTTTAGAAGAAAGGGCAAAACACAACCAACAGAACACTGAACTGAACGGTGGTTGAGAACGCAGTGTCACTCAACTGTGTTAAGAGAAAGAGAAAGTCGAACCCGGTTTTTGCATGAGGAAATGATGGAATAGTAACCCAAACCTCTCTACCCCTACAGAACGAGGACAGTCACTTCTGAAGCTGGTAGAAATTAGACAGCCCCCTGAAGGGCCCCCTTTTCTGACTCGATCCCAAGGAAGATGGGGGTCGTTGAGGTATCCCCACGAGGTCCAGGATGTATTTTCTGGACATCACACCCCTTACCCTGGCATCTGCAGCGGAACAAACCCACTGCTACCGTAAGAGCAGCACGTGCGCTCCCACCACCAAACGGACCGGTGGTGAAGTCCAGGAGTCATGCGCCCTGTTTTTGGGATGGCATCCTGTGCAAGCCTGCCTCCCCCCCCTCCCCGCCACCCTCCAAGGCAAAGACCGCTGGTAGCTCCGCCACCACTGCAGACATGGTTTGCCGAAGCATGCTCCCGTATCGTCCCGCGACACCTTCCTGAAAGTGACTGGGTCCTGAGCACTCTCTTACAGTGCCAGGTGACCCTTTTTCTGGGAGGAGGGAGGGCACTAAAACACCATGGGCACTCTCACTGAAGTAGCTGCGGTGTTCACTAAGTGAACGCTGCTCAGAAATAGCACCAAAATTTATTAAAACTGTAGAAAATAAAAGCTACACTAAAAAACGCGCCCAACTCGTAGGCACGATTAAAAAAACCTGAGTGCCTCCTGCAGGAGGGGACAGAGAGGGAAGGGGAGCAGGCTAGTCAAGTTTTTAGTGCCGTTACTCCTACAGCGCCCCCTATACTCCCAAGGTGGGCAGTGTCCCCCAACTGTATGTGCAAGAGAAAAATGTCCAGAACAACGTTACAGCATAGAGGAATGAAAAGAACTTTAGGGACAATATAGGTATACTCCCCCTTCTACAATCCACTGTAGCCAAGCTAATATATGAAAGGTATTTACATTATCTATCACCATCATCCAATATTTATATAGGGGCAGCATGAATTCCTTTACCACTGGCACAGAAGTCAATTAACCTACTAATAGGTCTTTGGAAAGTGGGAGAAAACCTGAACGAACCAACAACACAAAAGACAGCTGTGTCCCCCATGTCTCTAAATACTATCGGGGTCCAGGAGCAAGCAGGTGGAAACCTGTAAAGTGTCTTGGCGAACACTCGCTTGCAGGTATACACGTCTAATAGATATATGAGTGTGTACTGTGATTCTGAGGAAGTACTATTCACATCTTTGTACATTTTATTTGTCTATTTCCTGCTAAGTAAAAGCGAGTGTTCTATTTGTTCCCCCCCATGTAAAATAGAAGACTATATATTACAAATACAGAGAGGCATATGAGACAAGGAGCTTATCTAGCGTACTACTGTCAGCAAAGGAAACGGGATGACATTTACAGCTTGTGGTATACCATTGACAGCTCGCCAGAAACAGGCGTGAATCCGGTAACACGAACTGTGTCACACAGACAACCACAAACTCGTCCGGCTGGAGTTGAGCAATGTTTGAGGTAACTGTGGAAAACTCCATATTCCCTGGGGGGAGGTAAGATTCAACATATACACAATTTAAGAACCACCCAGGCCAGTAAAAAAAAAAAAACAATTGGGTCCTTTTCAAGAGATTATACTCATCTAGGAAACGTCTATTACGTAATCTATACTGCCAGTTACTAGTGATACGTGGATTTTTTGGCAGAAATAAAATGACTAATGCCGTGTAACCAGCGAGGAGTCACTCAGCATAGAAAGGAAAATAACAAAACCTTCCAAAACAAATCTAAACTACGTAGGCAAGAGAAACAAGTGCCAGAAATACAGGCCACTAATGTGGTCACATTTGTAAACATTTTATAGGCATTTTACTATGTAGAATTCAATTCCCAGTTTTTGCACTCGATGCTTTTGCATGTATGTTATTTCCCCATAGAAGGTATACATACAAAAAGCTCTATTACATTCTTTTCACTCGTGTGCGATTCTTATCACTTACATCTGCTGCCACTCTTTGGGCGGTGAAAAGATTCAGGGACAGCGAGATCCGAGAACAAATATGTTTGAATCTCACTGCAACTCAATAATTTTTATTTGAAAAGGCCGTTTGCCCACTGCTGATGTGTTCTAATATGCAAAGACACGTTGTATGGGAATCGCTGGCAGACAGTAGACTTACACTTCTTATCCAATAGCTGTCTCAACAATTGAGAGAAGGCAATTTGGATGGATGAATAACAGATTGATGCACATTGTGCATCGTGTTTGGCAAATGATTAATGTCTTCCATGCAACTACCATATTCATTTGTGTCCATTTCATTTTTCTCTGGAATTCCTCCTTAAATCTTCCAGAAACAATGCTGTTTTGTAATCATGACAAAACGCACAGCATCCGTTCCTTGTATGTGGACTGTTTTTCCTAAAGCTGCTAATTCTCAGCATCTGCTTTTAATAAATATGTAGAGACAGCAGAATAACACCACTTCTCTTGTCCTGTATGCAAGAAGAAATGACACGATATCAGGGTGCAAACGTATAGCTGTCACTTCCCAATAGCAGGCACATTACCTTAGCTTGCAGGGTAGACCGTTTTGCTGCTTACAAAATTTAAATCCCCCCCACACACACCCTGCTCTTCACTCCCCCTGTAATTTACTAATTACATGGAAGGGGGAGGGAGGCGGGTACTGGTGGAGGATAAATTAATTACAGAGAAGGGCAGTGGGGTAAAATGGGTTACAGTATGTGGATTATGTACCTTAATACACAAATATAAACACAACAGTCACATACATCTGCAAACAGCAAAATTCCTATTCCATTTTCAGTCTCCCACAACTTTTTGCTCACAGTCCAAATTTTCAAAACATCAGAGGGGAAACTAACCTTTGGACCATAAAATGCGCCATCTCCTGGATTCAATTCCCATGGAAGATCAAACCCATTCAAACTTGTCTGAAGTTCCTGCAAGAGATTTAGGTATAAACTCTGCTGAAGTAATCGGCTAACCAGGTGAACCAAAGAAAATAATGCAGTGCTTCAAATTTGTTTAAAGCAATGGCAAACCTGTTCAGCCTTCTGCCAGACCTCCAGCTCTCCCATATACTGTTCGGGACGGGTGGAGAGGAACAGTTTAAACGTGAACCCAAACACAGAGTACACTGCGCGGAGGAAGTCCAGACAGCCGCTGATTTCCGATTCAAGCTGGCGAAGTCAATAGCAGATGCATTAGAATGTGAATTTAAGAAAACAAAAAGCAGATTCTGGAACTTCTGAATTAAATTAGTGTCGCATTGGCATTTAATGCACGGAATTCCGTTCTTCTTTTAACCAGCTCATTACAATAGTCATGTTGTTAACATGATTAATTAATCCACTGGGCTGTGCTGAGACTTAAATCCTATACAAACTTTTTAAAACAATCTTGTCAACTCAAATTCTGACAAGGGCTGGATACATCCAAGTATATATAAGAGGACTTAATGAACACAAATGTTATTTTATGTGTGTCACTTAAAATCTCCAAACGCTGCTAACTGTGCCAGTTCAGGATAAGTTCATTGTGATCGCTCTATACCCATTAGCTGTGCACTGGCTAAAGGCAGATATCATTGTAAAGTTTGATGTATAACAATACATAAGCTGAAGGTTTCCACAGCGCAACCAATTTTATTCCTTTTTGTCCGACCTAGTGTTAATGGTGGTTGATATACAATAAACCACGGGTTTGCAGCAGTGGGTGACTGGATTGACTTGTGTACTTTTTTTTATATCTAACCACTATATTGACATCATATCTATTTAAATTGTCTCCTCAATCTATCGTGTGTGCCAATAACCCGTAGCGGGACCGTTTGTTTCATATACCTTAACAACTGCCTGCTCACCAGCTGTAAAATCTCCATCCAAATAAAAACAGTATGGGCACCTTTATATACAAGTGGTCTGCTCAGAGCCAGATCATCCATTAGGCAACCTAGGCTCCTGTCTAGGGACCATTTGGGCCCAATTACCCCAACCTCTTTTTCTGTGGAATTTTCGACAAAGGGGGTGAGAAAAAGGGTCCTAAACTAGCATCTTGCCTACGGACCCATGTGGTCTTAATCAGGCTCTGGATCTACTGCGTATATTCAATTTGTATCCAATGCACATGACTTGAGCTCATTTAATTTTGCTCTAGGATATAATTAATAAATATGTCTGGGCAATAGAATTATCTGAATGCAAAAATCCCTTTAAACCTCAGGTGATGGCAGCGTTAGGTTCAGAGATTCCATTAATCAGTGTAACATGAGTGAAACCCTTGCTATCACACGCAGGTCATGTGACCATGGATGTAATTGCTGTGCACTTGGTAAATGATGGCTAATTCTACAAGTAAGGACTGCCGGTGTGAAGCTAGCCTTCTGTGCTCTCTTGTAATTGGTCGAGATTATCAACAAGTCACAGATGGTCTCACCTGATCCATCGAGCAGAAAATGTGGGCATCGTCTTGCTGGAAGCGACGAACGCGCGTCAGTCCCGATAGGGCCCCCGACAGCTCATTTCTGTGCAATACCCCAAAATCAGCTAGTCTCAGCGGCAGCTCCCTCCACGACCGGGGCCGATGGTCAAACATCAAGCTGAAAAGTGACAAACCAACTATTTATGGTGTCAAAAAACAAATAGGCCATTTATAAAACTAGTCACAATTTAAACATACAAAAACAAGCATTGGGAGATTAAGATTCTGAGCGACTGACCAAGTAAAAGGGCGACACACGTTCTACAATGAGAAGGTGTCAATCTATCCCCTGCCAGAGGAACAAACATAATTACAATAAACTTTATCAAATGAACAGCAGTCAGCTCCAGGTGTATATAGCAATGGAGAGTGCAGAAGCCCCAAATAAATATAGATAAAGCACTTGATGGATCAAGTTTATGATTAACACCTTTATTAATATAATAATCACCAGTTCAATAGGACAAAGCATGCAAAGGAGTCAAACAGTCAGCTACAATCCGTAACACATTAAAAAACAAAATACAAAAAAAACAGACTGATTAAATACGTTACACACAGATAACTTTTACACTTGCATCACCCCAAGAACCAAAATGCAGATGCCATAAAAGTTCATCTTTTAAACAAACGTGACCTCAACCTGTTCTCTCTTGTTACATGGGCATCGTCTACTAAGCCATCAAACAAAGTTTATTCTGCATTGTTAAAACCGTCACCTTTCATATGCTTTGTAAAACGTCCATGCAAGGCTAATGTTTAATTGACTGTACAGTTACCTAAAAGAGCTACTTAATATATAGAAATTACTTTTCCTGGTATATTAGCAGGATGATGCTGTTCCAAATCATCTATGTAGACCTGATGAAGTGCTGAAACAGCATCCGAGAGGCTAGAGATGACCTCATATGGTCCTTTTCACTCAGAGAATGGTTCCATTTCATTTCTGTATTTAAAGTTTTCTTGCCACAGATGAACTCTCTTCGCTAGTGCACATTAAAATTAAGTATGTTCACCGATTAATATAGCACACAGTCCTGGAGCAGTGACAACTGTGACTTTCCGTATGTTCTAAAGATGGTTCTACAAGTATAATATCTAATTTGCTCTCTAAGAGTCACTTAAATCGCTAACAATTACTCTTCGCCTGGTATATAGAGGGAGGCAATATAGTTCCCAATGATCTATTCAGTTTGTCCCTCTCCCTATATAAGAAGTGGGTTTATAATGCCAGCAAGGTTAATGATCCATCGGCAGATGAACTGCCAATCATAAGACTGTGTGCACAAATATCTGATCAGCCTTCTGTTTCCATGAATATGTGGAACAGGCTCCAACCCCTGCTTGGAAATGCATTGTGTCTGTGGCAGTCTATCAAATACGTGCTGTGAAGTGGAGGATACTCCGAGAAGGCTCTTTCCTTCTACTGTCAGCCGATCAAAATTGTGCAGTTTTGGGGGGTAGGATGGGATTAAACTTCTGCTGGATTTGAGGGGAAGGTGGGGGGAAGCATAAGGTGTTTGTTTTGGGTATTTGATAATATAAGGGGGGAGAGAGATAGATGTAGTGTATTTATGTGGGTGTCATTTTAAAGAAAACGTAACCTCCAACAAAAAGGCATACATTATCTGCAGGGTCTCCCATATGAAAGTGGAGGATTCCATCACCCTCTGTACCTCTTTGCCTGCTTCCCTAGCCCTATTGTCTTACGCTTCAGCCTATTTCTCGCTGATTTCTATCATCACTTTCACTCATTATCCCAGAAATAACTCACTGTATATGTCATGTGCGGCGCTGCGGACCCTTTGTGGCGCCTTATAAATCACAGATGATAAAAATATTATTATTATTAATAATAATAATAATAATAATAATAATAATAATAATAATAATAATAATACCACACAGGAAATTCAGATCCAAACAAACAGATATATTTTTGTTACAAGGGCAATATACATGGTAAACCACTTCCCCTAAACACTATAGATCTTCCCCTGGATTGCAGCTTTTTAATAAGGTAACAAAAGGTATCTATCAAATATTAAAAAAAGGCACAAAATAATCAAATTACTTATTTGCACATGAGCCATGTGCCCCTTCTGGCAGACTAAAACCTGGATACGCTCATCTTGCATCTATATGTGTAGGTTAACGCTTAGCGACGTGTTCCCGAGAATTCCGTCACGAACGGCTCAACAGGCAGTCTTGGCAGCTCTTACTCATGAATAGTAAGCTGATGATCACACAGCACATCTGTGTTACCACTCCTGCTCTCTGCGTACCTGTGTGGCATCCGGTCAACACCTTTCATGCTGCGACTCACCAGTGACCGGGGCAGTTCATCGGCTTCAGAGAGAAAGTCTCCTCTTCCACAGTGAAAGAGAACATGTGCTCGCCATAGTGGTCCCAGTGCCCAGACTGCTCCCAGAGGCTCTTGTTGTACATGTTTGGCGTAATAACTTCAGTAAAACCCCGCTTTCTGTACTCAGCCTGCATGGGGTGATAGAGGAGCACACAGGGATCTCTCTGTTATCAGTGACAGAAAACTCTTCAGAGTACAGCGTCATTACTCCCATCTGAACAACGATAGCACATATGGTGGAGCGAATAGTACATACATGAGTCACTCATACAGAACACGCAGATGAGCACTTGCAGAATGCAACCAATTAAATTAGCATAGGCGACAATTACTTTCAGTGGCAGAACTTGGCATTGTATTTAAGAACATCTCACAATTCATCAACTTTGAATGGTTAACTGCATGTATGTTTACACTTCATTATTGTAGAAAAGAAAAGATGTTTCTAAAGGTATTAATAACACATATTTTAAATGTCTCTTAACCTACTTGTCTCAAGGTCCTCTAGATGATGTTACAGCAAACTGGTGTTAAAAGTTCCAGACAAATGTATACAGTATAAGATGTTTGTTTACTTTCCAATACATAAGTGTCTTGTTACTGAAAGCTGAAGTATATGATGTACTGTGCATGTGGTCCATTGTGATAAAGGCTTTAGCTGAAACGCAGTAATGATGTACGGTACAAGGTACTCCAAGCTCCACATCCGGATATCAGTACACACCTTTGTACAGCTTACTCCCGGAATTGGCTGCGTGAGCTATGCTGTGGATATGTGAGTTGGATATTTGCAACACCTTAGGGCAGGGTTTCCCAAACCCAGTCCTCAGGGCTCCCCAACAGTGCAGGTTTTCCATATCTCCTTGCTGAAGCACAGGTGTATTCATTACTGACTGACACATTGTAACAGATCCACAGATGGTCCTAATTATGTCACATGAGATCCAGAAAACCTGCACTGTTGGGGAGCCCTGAGGACTGGGTTTGGGAAACCCTGCCTTAGGGGGATACACTTTAACTATTTTATGTGTATTTTTATGATTGGAGTTTCTGTTTTCTCCATATTTTGCATGGGCATGCCATCTGGAGGAAATTATGGGAAGAATTGAGATGTATGTAACAGACAAACAACTTGCAATTTCCAATAAAATAAACTTTTGAAAGGCCTGTAATTCTCATCCCAAATAGGAGTTTAATTGCATTACATGTAATATATCACTGTACAGTGCTTCAGTCTCCCACACGTGTGCGGTTCTATAGAAGGCTATCCTAATATCCGTCATGATGACTGAGACTTGGAAGTCGATTGTGTGGTGATGAGAAGACGACAATAAAATAAAATATTGGAGGAAAGGCTCCGCTCATGTACTAATGGTAATAACTGGATCTCCACTATTGGCGTTTCTATTATGTTCTGCATGAGAGCGCCATCTGGAGGAAATTCTAGGAAGGAGTCAGACATATGTAACATACAAACATCCTGAATTTTCCTAGAAAAGGAACTGATGACAAACCGGTCATCCTTATCTCATATGCGAGTTTAATTGCAACCCATATGAGCCAGTTCTCCTATATTAGGAGTATGCTGCGCTGTCTGTTAAATGTGCCCTCCTATACCAGCAGGCGCGGGCTGGGATAGGGAAGCCCGGGGGGCACACAGGCGGCCGCATCGCATGAAACGGGATGTGGCCATGCATTGATGACGCGGCCGCATCCCTGTCATGTGATGCGGCCAATGTGCTATATTGCACCCGGGGGGGCGGCCGGCTGGCCGGCCTACATCCCGGCCCTAATAGCGGTCTGACCGAGCAGCCCAGGGGGGCCCGCTCCCCCCCGCCCCCCCGGGCCAGCTTGCCCCTGTATACCAGTTATCTTGCTAGGATGGGGTTGATATAAGGTGACCCTTTAAAGCAGGCCTGTCCAACCTGCGGCCCTCCAGGTGTTGTGAAACTACAAGCCCCAGCATGCTTTGCCAGTAGACAACCAGTTGACAGCTGGAAGGGCATGCTGGGACTTGTAGTTTCACAACACCTGGAGGGCCGCAGGTTGGACAGGCCTGCTTTAAAGTTTTTTTCAAAACAAGTATGTTGAGGTTGTGGTGTACACCACAGGTCACCAGAGTTCTACTGCACACTTTTGGAGGCACCTAATTGTTATTTCTATACATTTATACACCCATGTTTCTGAGGTTACATTACATAGATTGATCCACAAAGATCGTCTTAAATTAAATATCAGGGAAATGGCTTTTAGGAAACCTACTATTCTGATCAGCTAAAAGTGGATGCAACAGCCAGGAATCAGTGGAAGTCTTCATAGCTGATAGCAAGAGGACTCTATCCTTTTCACCAAACACCAAAACGAACTATGAGGGGAAAATACATTGGTGGTTGTTAACCCGACATTTAATGGCAGCTCTGTTTAAAAGTAAAGAATTACCTCCCCACTTCATTACTGAAATCTGAAGTTCCTCCCAACTATTTATCCAAGTGTCCTGATGGGATCCAACGTTGGCCAAACAGTTGAGAGTGAGGTGCTGCAACATCAATGTCCCTGTGTATGGATAAACTAATCCAAACTGTGCATCTGCTGCAGAGCATACTGCCCGACTGCTAATCACTGTTAGAGAAGAAGCCCCTCTCTGCTAACATCTCTGCAGAGCATACTGCCCGACTGCTAATCACTGTTAGAGAAGAAGCCCCTCTCTGCTAACATCTGCTGCAGAGCATACTGCCCGACTGCTAATCACTGTTAGAGAAGAAGCCCCTCTCTGCTAACATCTGCTGCAGAGCATACTGCCCGACTGCTAATCACTGTTAGAGAAGAAGCCCCTCTCTGCTAACATCTGCTGCAGAGCATACTGCCCGACTGCTAATCACTGTTAGAGAAGAAGCCCCTCTCTGCTAACATCTGCTGCAGAGCATACTGCCCGACTGCTAATCACTGTTAGAGAAGAAGCACCTCTCTGCTAACATCTGCTGCAGAGCATACTGCCCGACTGCTAATCACTGTTAGAGAAGAAGCCCCTCTCTGCTAACATCTGCTGCAGAGCATACTGCCCGACTGCTAATCACTGTTAGAGAAGAAGCCCCTCTCTGCTAACATCTGCTGCAGAGCATACTGCCCGACTGCTAATCACTGTTAGAGAAGAAGCCCCTCTCTGCTAACATCTGCTGCAGAGCATACTGCCCGACTGCTAATCACTGTTAGAGAAGAAGCCCCTCTCTGCTAACATCTCTGCAGAGCATACTGCCCGACTGCTAATCACTGTTAGAGAAGAAGCCCCTCTCTTCTAACATCTGCTGCAGAGCATACTGCCCGACTGCTAATCACTGTTAGAGAAGAAGCCCCTCTCTGCTAACATCTGCTGCAGAGCATACTGCCCGACTGCTAATCACTGTTAGAGAAGAAGCCCCTCTCTGCTAACATCTGCTGCAGAGCATACTGCCCGACTGCTAATCACTGTTAGAGAAGAAGCCCCTCTCTGCTAACATCTGCTGCAGAGCATACTGCCTGACTGCTAATCACTGTTAGAGAAGAAGCCCCTCTCTGCTAACATCTGCTGCAGAGCATACTGCCCGACTGCTAATCACTGTTAGAGAAGAAGCCCCTCTCTGCTAACATCTGCTGCAGAGCATACTGCCCGACTGCTAATCACTGTTAGAGAAGAAGCCCCTCTCTGCTAACATCTGCTGCAGAGCATACTGCCCGACTGCTAATCACTGTTAGAGAAGAAGCCCCTCTCTGCTAACATCTGCTACAGAGCATACTGCCCGACTGCTAATCACTGTTAGAGAAGAAGCACCTCTCTGCTAACATCTGCTGCAGAGCAGTGAGAATATGGTGGACAAATCTAGCCAGTTACTTAGCGTATATTATTCAGCTCAGTAATGAACAGCCTTATGATATATATGTGTGTGTGGCACAGTGAAAATAGGTAAATACCTTGATGAACTCTATCAGGACATTGTAGATGTGAGCTCCTTTTGGAAGGAAGAAACAACTTCCAGGACTCCATTCATGGAAGAAAAACAAACCCTGGTCCTAGAAGAGAAAGGACAAGATTTACTGATAAATACTGAGCATACGGCTTCCGTGCTAACCAGACTTGGCAATAGGAAGATCTGTTCCCAGAAACCTGATGCAGACTGCAGCTATCACCGATTGCAAGCGGTGCAAAACTTTAGCCAGTAGGAAACATCCAAGTCAGAGCCTCAATCTTGAGAGATTTTTGTACAAACCATTAAATGCATTTCTGCCGTAGTTCAAGGAGGGTCACAGGCGTCACAGACTATAGTGCCTTTTACGAACAGGTTATATACCAAGGATTGAATAAGTTTAAATACCGTGTTAGTCCTTAATGCCAGCCATGATGCAGAGATACCAAGCCTAGCCCGACAGCAGAGATGGGGGCAGCTGTACACATGGCCATATTCTGTAGTGTGGCCCCAAAAGGATCGCCATGCACAATAAAAAATCCTATTAAAACCGATAAGCATGTTCCTGAAATTCGATTGGTCCGTAACCACATAACTGTGTTTGTATTCATCATAGGGCCCAATCTCTCACCAACAGACAACGTCTGTGACCATTTAGGAGCCTTTTAAACAAAATTGTCAATTATTCCGTTTGGTTCAAAATGAAATCTGATTTGAAGCTTTAAAAAGGTGTACCTCATATTTATAATGCCATAAAGTAGACCATTACCTTTCCTATTTTGCGGTGGTCCCGGCTGATCGCCTCTTCCTGAGCTCTCTCCCAATCTTTCAACTGTTTAGCATCAGGAAAAGAAATCCCATACACTCTCTGTAGTGTTTCCTGTGTAGGATCCGCCCTCCAAAAGGCTGACGAGTTCTGTTATGAAGAAGGAGAGATGTGATGCTCCGAGGCTAGCGATCAGATTAGCGTGTCACAAGCAGGATCTCATTTGTCATTTCAACGTTTCTAAGCACAATCTAAGAGCAGCTTCCTTACCTTTGTTTGCTTGTCGTCTAAGTAATGGATTGTTAACCAATTTATGACTTTGCAAAATGTATTTAGCGCATCTATACACTGTGGTGAAAAGGCTTTAACATGTTTAAATGGTTGAAAGATGTCACAATTGGTACCTTGGTGGTGTAAGGGGGTTCAGGGAGCATTGAGTGGCGTTAGGCCATCGCTCCAGTATGTGGTGTGCCACGGAAATCCTCTATCATTATGGTCCAGTGTGGATTCCGTGGGACTTGGGGGTGTTGCCTGCCTTCCATGCTCCAGAGTTCCACGAACAAGGAAGGCAGCGATGGAAACAGCTACATTAAATCTCAAGCAGGGTTTACGTGAACCCCACAAGAATAAGTGTAAGACAACCAGCAATACTTGGGTAATCCTGGAAGCATTATAAAATACTGGCACTGCGCTGCCCCCTAGAGGCTCTAGGGAGCAAAGCTCCACAGCCGAGTTTAAAGACTTCTGGCTACGGCAGTAGTGGGACTGCTGCCCCAGTGTTTGCCTACCATCCCTCTGGAGCTGGGGGTAGACCACAGAGCAGGAATCACAGAAGGTACTTAGCCTTAGTAATGCCAGGGTGGAGAGGTGGCCAAGCCACCTTCATACCAGCAGTGCATGGAGACAGGAAGGAAAAACCACCCCAAGTACAATTTATAAGTGTGAACAAGGTAAGTGAATCAACCTGGAATGGTTTAAAGGACGGGGGGAGGGGGGGGGGGCTCTATTAGTTGTGTGGATAAGCTTCAAAAAGGGAAGCGATGTACCAGGTACAAGGGAAAGCGCTGAATGAATAACAGCTCTATTAATAATAATTATAAATATGATAAGTGATAAATAAACATTACTATTCTAATAGATCATGCTCTATTCCTTCAAGATAGCTAATTAAACCCTGTGCTGAACCCAGTTCCCTGAATCAATGTTCCGCTCGCTACCGAGCCGCCCTGGTCCAAAGTAAGGGGTTATGACCGTGTCCCTCTAGGTGTTGTGAAACTACAAGTGCCAGCACACCCTTCCAGCAATAAGCTGCTATATATTGGCAAAGCATGCTGGGACTTGTAGTTTTACAACACCTGGAGTGTCACAGGTTAGCCAACACTGGGTTCTGAGGATCCAGCCACAGTCTCTAGCGCTGCAGCAGCCACACAAACTACAAATAAGCAAGCGTTTCCAAGTGTTGGTGAAGGGCCTGGTAGTGGCAGAGACGATTCTCCTACAAGCGGGAACACCACGGTGGGGCGCAGCTGACACATGAAGAGAGTGCCTGGTGTCCAAGTAGCAACAGCGGCCAATCACAACAAGGTCACTGTTTGGTAACGCTAATTGCATTGAAGTAATTAGGGTATAATTGTATGGTTACTATATACAGCCCAAAGTAAAAGATTTATTCTGCTATTCTATCAAAAGGAAGCTATAAAAAGTCACAAAAATATAATCTATAAAGAACTCATCTGGGTAGACCGATATCTATAATTAATCCCTGTAAAAAAAAGACACAACCAAAATGGAAAAATATGGCCTGGTCATGAATGGCGGTGAGGAGAACCATCAATCACGCTGCAGATAGAATGTTTTGTATCCCCACAATACAGCTAGATCAATTTACTCCAGAGTTACAAGTGCCTTTGTGTCTTATGTCTGCAATTGTTTGCTGGACAAGTCTAAACGAATGTATTTCAACAAGTGTCCAGTTTTAGGTGATTATTATTGCCTGACCTTGAGGAGTCGAATGGCTTTAATTTGCCCCGTGTGCATGACATGGGGCCCTCGGCAGAGGTCAACCAAAGAACCGCATCTGAAACGAGAAATAATTCATCTTACCAGCGCTGTGATTATAACTGCAAGATACCAACATCCTAAGAGGAACTAATGACGGCTGCCAGATTGCTCGGTAAGATACGAATACATTACACTTCCGTTACCTGTAAACAGTTGTTGTCGTCTCTACTTTCTCTTCAATTATTTGCATTTTAAATCGGTTATGCTGAAAATGAAAAATAAAATTAAAAATCAAAATATTAATATTTGAGGTACATACCAGTAATGTAACATTAATGGAATGACTGATTACACATGGCTGGTAGAATAAATTCTACTATAGTTTATAATACATTCAAACAGGTTTTGCATTCTGTCTGACCTACCAAAGTGTTTATTCTCAGGTTGTACAAATAATAGGAGAGTTACAGATACTACTTATTTGCAAACGGATGACAACGATGAGGACAACAATTTTAAATAAACCAGTAATATCAGAGAGAAAGAACAAAGGACGTCCCACAGGGAAGTAGGTATTGTTAGCATCCATATGAAATAGGTCATGTTCCTACCCAAGCAGTCCAGCGGGGAATTTTACAAGGACTGACCAACCACTGCACAGTGCGTTCTCATTTCAAGAAGAAATCTAATTGGATTGGTTTTGATCGAAAAAGGTGGAAAATAAAGTTGCACAATTTGCCATATCGGTGCATGTGTAAGAGGAAATCAGACCAACTTAAATGGTGGGTTAGCCAATTTCCAGTCTCTTTATATTAGATCACTGTAATCAGACTGTGTGTGGCCTAATTTCAGATATAGTCATACTGCAACATGGTGGGATTGTAACGTGTATGACCAGCATTAGATACATTTTGATCGTGCACACACTGTGATTCCAAAATAAATAAGATAAACATTATTTGACATTTTATTTCCTCCACCCCCTCCAAAAAAGAACATATACATTTGTATAGAATATGGCTTCTGTTTACTGCCTAAGCTACCATAGAGGAAGCAGGTAAGTCGTTTCTGGCCCCTATCTTCCTAGAGTTGCATTCCCGATGATCCCGGAGGAAGCACACCCCGGTATCACAGAGCTGGGGTGGTGGGGGGGGGGCGCCACGCAGACACTGCGCCACAGAGCTGGGGGGGGCACCACGCAGACACTGCGCCACAGAGCTGTGGGGGGGGGGGGGGCGCCACGCAGACACTGCGCCACAGAGCTGGGGGGGTGCCACGCAGACACTGCGCCACAGAGCTGGGGCAGGGGGAGGGGGGGAAGAGCGCCATGCAGACACTGCGCCACCGAGCTGGGGGGGGGGGGGGGGGGGCGCCACGTAGACACTGCGCCACCGAGCTGGGGGGGGACCTCCACGCAGACACTGCGCCACCGAGCTGGGGGGGGGACCTCCACGCAGACACTGCGCCACCGAGCTGGGGGGGCGCCACGCAGACACTGCGCCACCGAGCTGGGGGGGCGCCACGCAGACACTGCGCCACCGAGCTGGGGGGGGGGGCGCCACGCAGACACTGCGCCACCGAGCTGGGGGGGCCGCCACGCAGACACCGAGCTGGGGGGGGCCGCCACGCAGACACTGCGCCACCGAGCTGGGGGGGGGGGGGGCGCCACGCAGACACTGCGCCACCGAGCTGGAGGGGGGGCGCCACGCAGACACTGCGCCACCGAGCTGGGGGGGGCCGCCACGCAGACACTGCGCCACCGAGCTGGGGGGGGGCGCCACGCAGACACTGCGCCACCGAGCTGGGGGGGGCCGCCACGCAGACACTGCGCACACAGACACTGCGCTTGTGTTACATAGAGGGACATGAATGCCTCACCTTGAACAGTTCCAGCAGGTCTTCCTGTGTCACTTCCAGTCGCTGGAAGGGGAGCTTCTGTTTAACTATATCTTTACAGACTGCTTCCAAATCGGGAAGTTCACTGCCCAACACACTGCTAGAAATGAAGGGAAAACAAAGCATCCAGTAATCTGGGCTTATTCAGCAAGGATGATATCTACTTATTTTTTGTAAATGCTTTATTTAAGGAGGAGACAACATTAATACAAACATCACAGTACTCCAAAAAAATATGAATATACAAGATGTTTCTCTAAGTTTTGTGTGTTATACCAATGGAAACGGGGAGGGGGAAAAGAATCAGAGATGAGGGAAGGCGATAAAATGGGGGGTAGGAAAGGCACTAACAGCATCAAGAATATCGCTAATGACAATATGTTTGGTATCAGTAGCTGATGGGTATTGCTAGTGATATATTGCCATTTGGGGACTTTTTGGTGTACCTCTTGGGGACGCTCACTGTTTAGAGTTAGGACCACCCTATTAACAAAAGCACCTTGACGGGGCTAAGGGTACTGCGAGGACCCACCCCCATGAGCCCCAACCCCCACCCCCGTGAGCTTACCTCCTTCTGTTGTTCAACTCCATGTAGGGCTTCCGCGGCGCGCTGTAATCTCCTTACTAAGGAGGAGATCTCGTAAGAGCGAGACTATGGCTCATAGTCTCACTCTCACGAGATTTCCTCAGTAAGGAGATTACTGCGCACCACAGAAGTACTACAGTGACAGCAGGCAGGTAACAGCATAACATTTGCTGTTCGCTGCCTGCCATTCTCCTTGAACAGGTGACAGTCGGAGCCGGGGGCGATCCGAAGAATGCTGGCGGGCCCCCCAGCTGCCTGAGGCCCCTGGGCTGTAGCCCCTTTAGCCCTATTGTTAATCCGGCTCTGCTTACCATACATTTGCAAATATGTGCAACTGAGATTTCTGCATTTTTATGTACAAGTAGAAATAGCAGCTCCTTTGCTGGTTATAGCAGTGTGCTGGGGGATTTTTCTCGTAGATCCTTTCCGGATAACCCCACCATTCAAGCACCTGCTACGAACCTATAAATTGATTGAGCAACACGTCCGGGGAGAAAGAACCTGTACAATTAAAAAAAATCAAACCTCAACAAGGACAAGATTCTTACCCAGAGGATAACCGCTTTGAAAAGTCTATAATTCCAGTATGGAAGCCTCACTGTCACACTTGCCAGAAATATGTAACACTATTTAAGGGCGAGTTCTCTGTATTGCAAGATGCTTCATCATATCACATATCCAGTGTATGCGCCCTATATGCATTAGTCTAATCCACCCAGCAAGCTATCAACCTCAATCTCCTAAGGCCTCCTGTACATTATATTCTGCATAATACCATGAAGACAACCTTAGATACATAACACACTGGGCACTTTAGTTAATAAAAGGAACTTATGCTATGTATACCACTACACCTAAAAAATTGCAACACAGAAACAGTTTACGTTTCATCTGTATTTTCAATAAATATTTTCTTCCTCTATTTTATTTAGTCCATCTAAGAGGTTTTTAAAAGTACCACTTGCACAACAATTACCTTCATTGCTAATGACATTCAACTGCAGTTCTGTTAAAGTTGCCTACTGATAGCACATTGAAAACTAACTAGCCATAGCTTGCAAACGAAGTACCTTTTTGCTTACTCCCTGAACAACTTCCAAGAGGCAAGATCTATCCCAAACCACTTGTGTCCCCCAATGCACCAAATAAGAGGGATTTTTTTTTCCTTTCAATTAAGCCTCTTGACGCATTACAACTTTAATACTCCCTGCTGCGCCTAAGCAGAGCCTTGTGATGCGACATAATTCAAGTACAAGTAGGGTACGAAACAGAATCATTAAAGGGCGACGTGTACAGCAGTATACAAACACAAACAACATAACACACAAACTTGGCTGCTGTTACCTATTGTCCAGATGTATATCATAGAAATACCCATTCTCGGTGTTGGGTCCGTGGCACAAGAGCCCTCCATAGAACTGCTCCAGAGCTGCCCCGAGGACGTGGGCACTTGAATGCCAAAATATCTAAACAACGACATAAAAGACGGCTCCATAAAGAATAGAAGCTCTTAGAGGTAATGAAACACTTCAACGTATTTGAGGCAAATACTCCATAACTTAAAAGGTAACAAAGCAAATTTACTGAGTACTACGTTCCATTTAAATACATTTATTTCTTGCTGAATGTGTTTTAGGTTTTGTTTTGTTTTGGTACACAAACTTTGTTGTGCACGTAGTCAATGTTTTCTGCATATTTTTTATGTTATAATAACTTGCTTAAAGTACGATATCTAACTACCTTGGTGAGGAGGGACGATTGAGATCTGTAACCTCACATAAAACCAAAGTGAGAGGACATCTAACGATTAAACATTCTCCGTACAGCACTCCGTAATATGCTGCCGTTGTATAAATAAACCATAAGGATACACACATAACTATTACTCTATTTTATAGGTCCACTCTCTTTCACCTGTTTTGAAATGAATATTTCTTGGACTCATGTATCACAGACGAATTAACCGGTGGTAGTCAGCACATTAATGCTGACTACCCAAACATCTACACACCAAAGGTCTCCTTCCCGACGAGGCTCCAGGACGACTGATGTGCCAAACGACTGGAAGCAACCGCGATGAATGAAGAAGCCGCCACGGCTTGTTGACGTCACTGTACAACGCTTTGTAAAGTACATTGTCCAAGGCCACACTTACATTACGCCCTTAACAGCACCGATAACAGCGTCGCGGATATCAGTGAAGTCATCAAGCCGTGGCGGTTTCTTCATTCATCGCGGTTGCTTCCAGTCGGTTGGCTCATCAGTCGTCCTGAAGCCTGGTCGGGAAGGAGCCCTTCGGTGTGAAGACGTCGGGTAAGTGTTGTCGGAATAATCAGCATCATTATTCTGTACCCCACTCGAATTAACAGCTAATCTAATATACTATTTTGTACAATATCAGGGGAAAGTCTTCTCTATTCAATGGGGGGGTGGGGATTAAATTGGCCGCGTTACTCTTGAAAGTACCAAGGCCTGCGCACTATTACCATTCATAAAATCAGAGTTAAAAATTACCGAACTAATGGTAATCGTGCGCAGGTCGTGTTACTTTCGAGAGCAACGCGACCAATTGAATTCCTGCCAATTAATTCATAAGCATATAGGATGCATGTGAAAATATAACCGGTTTGAGAACATCTTCTACCGTTGCTCCTATCTATAATCTGCATACGGTATGACTAAAGCTGGGTACACACTACAGAAATTTCGACCAACTTTTTATGCCGATCGATTTTACATGCGACCGATGTTCCGATCGCTCGGTCCATGGACTGCATACATACTAGCCTTGTTTAGGACGATAAAGGGAAGAGCAGACGTCCCTTTAGCGACTTTTTACAGTTATGTTGTCGTGAGCAATGACTGTAATTTCGTACTCACTGTTGTGTAGTGTGTATAAACTTCCGACCAATCCACAACGGAAACGAGATTGGAACGAAAATATTAAACGGTACGACCAACCAAATGAGGCGATAATCGTCCATTTGGGCAGACTGTTAACCATCGTGTCACTGCACACACTGACCCCACTTTTGAACGAGAGGTTGTATGTCGGCCGATTTAGCCGATTATTGGATGAAAACTGTGTAGTGTGTACCCAGCTTAACAAAACTTCTGTGTGGAGCATAATGCAATACTGACCCCTGCAAGATAAGGAATACAAATATAATATAGGATTAGCCACTTTAAGCAACACCACCACCAAAGTTCATAGTGGGTTATATACTCACAGCTTGTCCATCACTGGAATCAAAAGTGAGAAAGTCAAGGTCAGCATCTTCTTCTAGTGGTCTGCTCAGATCATACACCACACCATTTACTCGGGCAGCTACGATGCTGTGCGGTGAACCCGACCTGCTGAAAAGACCAGGGAAACATCCAGCCTCTGTGGTGACTGCGATTTAAAATAAGAGGATGATAAAGAGAACTCACCCAGTTTTTATGGCTAGTTCATAAGGAGTGGTTCTCCATGACTCCCCACTCACTACCCTCCCATCCGGTAAGGAGATTTTGATGGGACAGGACTCTCTATCTGCAAGCCTGGCCTCATAACGCTGCCATAGCTTCTCGAAATACCGAAGCCGATCGCGAATAAACTCTGGCAGAACTTTGTGCTGGAAAAGAAATACGGCAATTGAGAACTAGTACACGTAAGAAAATTTCACATGAAATGATCAAAATAAATAATAATAAAAAAAAAAAACAGTGCTGCTATTGAAATCGTAACAGAATGCATTTGGGGCTCTACCGATAACGTGCAATTCTTAATGACAACATACAGACAGTTCTGAAGATTCTTTTTTAAATGTCTATTAAATGATGAATTGCTTCAGTCTAATCAATTGTTGTAAGTCAGGAATGGCCATAGATAGAGACTGTCGGTGGTTGTGTGGAGGGATGAATTAGTGGTAAGGTTGTTTGACGTTTATATAACCTTATCCAGGCCAATAGACAAATCTGCTTTCAGGGATAGCTTAAGGCTAACGCTACACTTTTATACAGGCTGACTTGCTCTATACCAAACAGAGCTTCCAGGTGGATGGGTCACAGGGAAACCTACCTTTCATTTTCTTTTTGTTTGCTTATTACACAGTGCAGATGTAATAAAGGAATAACACTTCTATAGAAAACCAGGTGACATGATCTCTTTTACATGGGTCACAAGTAGGTCCTGGGGGGGCTGACAAAGAAGCCTATGTTGCAGTGTTCCAAAAGAGTAGTTGGCAAAAATTTAAACGGGGGCATCAATATTCTTTGGTCCCCAGAATTCTCTTTGGTTACGCGTATGAGTCAGTTTCAAAAACGTGCTGTGAAGAACTGACTCATGAAGGCCGAAATGTTTTCATATGAAATCGGTCAAAGACCTTCTAACTCATCTGATTACCTTATTAACTGGAACATCGTGCTTATATTACTCCTTAATAAAGATGGCCATTTAACTTCCAATATCGCAGGTTTATAACGGTATTTTAGATGCCATCCACACAACAGTGTCCTGAGGATGTGATGCAAACGGAACGCAACTTGAGGAAACCGCAGCATAGAAATCCATTCATTTCCATGACTTCTCGCATCCACCCGGAAAACAAATAAGTGTTGTCTGAGAAGCTACTGCAAGAAAATTTTGTCCACTTCATTTTCTCACACTCTCCCCCCTGGTGAGCATGGTCCAAAGCTCGTGACTCTTTATACCACGGTCTTTCCTCTAGTTCTCCCCGGCTGCAGCAGAACACAATTTGTGAAAATGCTCACGTGGACATGACCCTATTCACAAGATGTTATCTCCTGTCTGATTTTGCTGAAATATTTTTATAAATGTTTTGCAACCATCTGACTTTTCCCAGCAAGAGTAATGTGTATTTAGAATTTAAACTGCATCTAGGGGAATAAATGTATCAAGCTGAGAGTTTTCCGGCGGGTTTGAAAAGTGGAGATGTTGCCTATAGCAACCAATCAGATTCTAGCTGTCATTTTGTAGAATGTACTAAATAAATGATAGCTGGAATCTGATTGGTTTTTCAAACCCGCGAAACATTTACCCCCAGGTGTATGACCATGTTTCCCTTATTCTGCTGATAGTTTTGCCCTCCAAACATCAATAAAATGAATGCAGAAGGTTTAAGATGTCTTGCAACAATATATCATGCATCATGGCAACCACTACCAGTGTTTTATACAGCACAGCTCTGAAAGCCACAGAGACAACAAATCATAAAATGACAGCTGTCATTCACCATCGTGGACAACTTGGGATGTCCAATCTGTACCTGAAATTAAATTTTTGCATCTGCCAACAGAGACCACTAAGCAGGGGGGGGGGAACTCATTTACATTACAGGGTTAATAAACCACATTCAAATGTTTCTGTCACACAAAGTGGGGGCAGCTATTTTGCGTGATAAACCAATGAGCGTGAGAATGCAGGCTAAATTAACAATTTGTGAACACATAGGCCTTACCATAGCAGATTACAGAATAATGGTGTCACAAAGTACCTGTAAACCTGCATGCTGTGTCACATTACTGGAACTGTGCTTCCATTTTCTATTTCCTGCCAAAGGAACGCCTTCACTGGGGCACTAAAAGCAGAGGGGACATACAAAAAAACCTGTTGTAAACATACATATAACAAAACAAAATATACATTGCAAGAATAATTTGCTGTACTTCCTTTAGCCGGTGATCATATTTTATTATCTAGTCTCAAGCTACTTCAGTTTTTACCAAAGTGTATAAATCACCAAGAAACAAGTTAGGTGGACAGTGTGCATGGGAGATACAATATAATAAAGCACTTCTGAGAAAAACACATTTATTTTTTTGTGCCACAGAAAACAATGTCATTACAAACACCTGGCATGGCAGCGACACACAAAGCATAAGCTAAATTGATGGCATTTGCACCCACTTAATAAGCGGTGTGGGGGCGTCTTATGGATAATAAAATTCCATGCAGTTTGTTGCTGAAATTTTACCGTATCTTTAATTAAAACCATAATCATGGAACGCGCTCTTATACATCACATGCCTATTATTTAATCGCACATGTTGATTACTCTGGACAGGAGGCAGCCACGTTATAGGCTTAACCAATATTCAGCCCATCAAGTCACTAGTTCCCAGTGGGTGATCAATTGTATTCTCACTAATACTGAGAGCATAGTTCTATACTGCATTTGACACCATACAGGTATGTTTATAATTATAAATTAAAATCTATTCACTGTTGATAAGAGCAACAATGCATTTTACTTTCAATTGAATCATTTTGGTTTCTTAAGATAAATGTGGTGCTCTCTCAGAGCACCATCAGATGCAAAAAGGTCATTTGAATACACATAAGAGAACATAGTACTGGTTAAGGTCATTTCCTATTGCAATAAAGGATAAATACACATCAGTGTTAGTATAATAAAAAGGAAACTAACCCTACAAACACCACCACGGAGAGACTTATATCTAATAAGAGAATTCCTCTTCACCAGCTCTAATAACTTCATACTCTGCAGCAGAGAGCATGTGCCCTACATGCACACAGCGCAGCCATTAAGCCACAGCCACGCCCCCTCCCATCCCCAGGAAGAGGTCATGTGACTGAGCTGCGTCACATGACTTCCCCCACTGACAGCTCAGATCTGCAGCTAGGAGGAAATACTGCAGGGTGCTGCAATGCCCGTGGCTGCTTTGTATAAATGCATCATGAATCTGACTGCATGCAGCAATAAGTGCAATACTGCAAACATGGTGGCTGATTAGCTGCATAAGATCTACACAAGCTAGAGGACTGAAATGCACTAAACTGATGGCTGCCAGACATTAGAGCAGCAACGACTCACTGCAGACATCAGGAGAATCCCTTTCTACAAAGTATTGCGCATTAGCAATGATTCCATGCTGCAATGAGATGAGTTGTAATTACGTTATGTAGATTTAGTGCCAAAGGAGCGCTACAGTAACGGTGGTCACACATATGTAGGACACAACATGAGAAGAACATAGAATCTGTTACTAGAGATTGGTGCACAAAGTGCTACATACTTAGTAATACACAGGTTGTTCTGTGCAATATCAGTATCATATAATTGCATTGCACACACACACATTATATATATATATATATATATATATATATATATATATATATATATACACACACATACATACACACACACATATATATATATACACACACACATACAGATAAAATTAGGGTTATACAAGGGTGGCATTATAAGAGACCTTTACATAAAATACTTCACAAGCCCTTATTGGCCCACTAGCTTTAATGGACACAGAGGGGATTTCAATCCAATGCAAAGTGCTGTTGAAGTAAAACATCTCTGATTGTTGCTGGGATCTCTATCTGTAACAATCACCCACAACTGAAATCCACCCCATATAGTGTAGCGCCTCCATTATATATTGCAATTTGGCCCATCTTATCTCTGTCTTGTATTGCTATGGTGTTAGTTCCTAATTGTAAAGCTCTGCAGACTCTATATAATATAAATTAATATGGATAAAGAATATTTTACAGAGCCTTAATAATTTTGAATGCTGCAGGCAACCTTGAAGTTGATGCAACACAAAATGCTTTTCGGAAAGCCGGTGTACAGGTCCATTTGCTTACATTTGTTTTTTGGACCCCGGCATCAGAGTATTTACTAGGCTTGCTGATGAGCATTAAAACGCACTTGATTTTAAAGCACATGTGTACAAGCAGAAGACACTGATAGGTGGTTAATATAGTGTAAATATGCAGTAAATCAGGACATCTAGCAAGAAAAAAAAAATAAGTGTTTTTACTACTTTAGCAGATTGGTTTCTATGGCTTTCTGCACTTTCGCACCATATTAAATCACCCCTTTTCCAAGACATATGAATTAAATGCCTGGATAATTTTGACAACACAAGATACCAAATTATTCACATATTTTGGGTCAAGCTAATCCCCAAATACCCCTTAGAGGTAATTTCCAAACAGGGAGAACTGAAATTAATTTTGCAAAATGTCCCAGTGTTCAATGGCTTCACAGAAAGCTAGTATAAAATTAGGCCAAGCCTCCATCCTGCCCTAGGTCCAAGCATATCCACAAAGTTGATATGGATCAGCTAATATGGTCATTTACAAGCCACTTGTATTGACATGAACAAAAGCTGAATTGATTGAGTCATATTGGGAAACCAAATCTGATTAAACATTGATCCCCCTAGGCATGTGTATAGTGTCATCAGCTGATTGGTCATTTGGCTTGACCAGACAGCATCATCATCATCACCATTTATTTATATAGCGCCACTGATTCCGCAGCGCTGTACAGAGAACTCGCTCACATCAGTCCCTGCCCCATTGGAGTTACAGTCTATATTCCCCAACATACACACACACTAGGGCAGTGGTTCCCAAACTGGGTGCCTTGGAGATTTCACCGGGGTGCCTCGGCCAGGGCCAGTGGTAAGCAAGGTGGGGGACTACTTGGTAATTATTTTGGCTTAGGGGTGCCTTGAAAATTTTTCGGAGACCTTAAGGGTGCCTTGAACTGAGAAAGTTTGGAATCCACTGCACTAGGGTCAATTTGATAGCAGCCAATTAACCTATTAGTATGTTTTTGGAGTGTGGGAGGAATCCGGAGCACCCGGAGGAAACCCACGTAAACACAGGGAGAACATACACCCTCCACACAGATAAGGCCATGGTCGGGAATTGAACTCATGACCCCAGTGCTGTGAGGCAGAAGTGTTAACCACTGAGCCACCATCTATCTATGAGACGTAGACCTCAAGTTCACAAGTCATGTCCATCATGGATTGGGCTTGTAACCAAATGTCCAAGGTGTGTTTACCAGAACGCTCAAATATTAAGGTACAAATTAAAAAACATTCTTAATTGTCAATTTTCATCCAAATAACGTTGATAACATCAATTACAAAAACTCCCCATTGTAAAATGAACGTATGAAAGAACATCATCTGTGTGAACATCACCAAGCTGAACCAGTGAAAAGGTGCCAAGTAAAATTATGCCAATCATATATAATAAACTGTCAACTTTTTTTCATGTAGGAATGTTATGAAGTTATCTTTACTATAGGAGCTGATCCTGTTATATTACTAATGCTACGTTTTAGGTTGTTTTATTCAATGTTATAAGAAAGATTTCACACAAGTATCCAATTTAAGTAGGAACCTTTTAGTACAACTTTCGGCACAAACATCCTTCAATATAATTGAATTATGGGAAAGCCACATAGATAAGCTTTAATCCAGGTCGTCAATATCTGTGTTCCAACCCAAGTCGCTTTAGTTGGTTCACAATGACCCTCGTTAATACGTTTAAATGTCATTCTTCTATTCGATTTTGTGCTAAAATAGGCTATTTAGTTTAACTGTTGCTGTGTCCAACTAATATCTTATCATTCTATACAAATAATATGGCTCCGTTTTATGGTTTGTAGACAAAAGCAGTTTAAAGGAATTAAAGATTCATTTAAAAGTGGATTTTGGGTCACGATATGGATAAGATACCATTTTAAACTAGCAGGAGGAAAAACATAAAAATCAGCCAAAGAAGGTTGGATTTCAGCACACTCAATCTGTAAGTAGAAAACAAAAGAAATGCGTTACAAGTTGCACAGTTAAAAATTAAATAAATATGGAGATGTCCACTACTGCCATTATAAACCGTGGGGAATATTTATCAATTGAGACCCTATATTTGTTAAAGCCTGACATGGGGGGTCAGTTCTACTTATGTCGATAATAAAGATAAAATCCTTTTAAAAATAGATAACATTTAAAAAACGAAAAAAAATCCTTTGTTTATTAAAAATCGCTTTATTCAGTGCAATCAAACTATATTTTCAATTATTTTAATCTGTCATTGTCATCTTGAGTTGGCTGTAACAGAACAGGTCATACAGTGGTACAAGTCCCACCACGATACTTGTAAATTAGGCCTCATTGTGCAAAGGCAAGTGGATGCCTTTGCTGGAAAATCTTATTGCCAGCAATAACCCTTTCATATATATGTCACAAAACGCCCCTTTCGCTGGCAAAAATAGTTTTTGGTTTTTTTTTTTTTACCCCTTACATAAATCTACAACTTTGTTTTCCAGGCCAATATACCTTAAGAATAAAGTATTGAGGACAGCCTGGTGAATAGAACAGACAGTACGCTGGAAGTTGCTACATTATTATTCCAGGGGACCACTACCGTTCTGTCAGGAGAGGATGATTCTGTATAAGCACCATGGTGCATGTTACGTTTGAATATGCCCCATAGTCTACCAAGTTCCAATAGTGTTCTTATATTAATTGTTGGCGTTACAGCCTAAAGTAACATGCCCAGCGCACTATTACCATCATTATGGTAATAGTGCGCGTAAATACCGTTATTACGGTACTTTTCACGCTGGATTTCAGCTCGTGGCTCAGGGAGCCGCGAGCTGAATTCCGGCTTAGTATTACCGTTTTTTTTCCGCCGCGGAAACCGCCAACAATTGAATATGCCCCTATAGATTCATTGAGCTTTGGTTTACAATATTGCTTGAAATTTAAAATACTATCTCCAATTTTGATGACATTAAGTTAGTTTGGGCACTAAATTGCGACGGGAAAATATCGACAGGCTAAATGCAGTGGGCACAGCTAGAATTGTTGACATTTTCAAGCTGTCCCCCGCAATGGAAGTGTCTGCATTTAGCCTGTAACGTTTTCATGTCGACAGGTTAACTGCCGACATTTCCTGTGTCGTAATTATGAACGCATCCGGTTTAAAGTCCAACGCTGGGGAATCCAGCTACAGCCAAGCCACTTTGAAATCCTGCTAGCGGGGCCTGTATTGTTTTCTCTGTGAGGGAGTGGTTTGAATTAGAGATGAGCGAGCTCGGATATCTGAAATCCGAGCCCACCCAAACGTTGCCGATCCGAGCCGGATCCGAGACAGATCCGGGTATTCCCGCCAATTGCAAAACTGCAACCGAGGCTCTGAGTCATAATCCCGCTGTCAGATCTCGCGATACTCGGATCCTATAAATTCCCCGCTAGCCGCCGCCATCTTCACTCGGGCATTGATCAGGGTAGAGGGAGGATGTGTTAGGTGGTCCTCTGTCCTGCTATATCTCGTGCTGTGCTGTGCTGTGCTAGGGAAATAACAATGCCCTTAGAAGGACCCAGCCCAGCACGAAAAATTTTAAAAAAAGTTATAAAAAAAATAATTATAAAAAAAAGAAATTAAAAAAAAATATCCAAAAACAATCCTGCAGTATAAGTCCATTGGTACTGCAAAATTACAAAGTTCACTGATTCTGCAGAATAGACTGGGAATTAGTGGAAATGATTGTTATTGAATGTTATTGAGGTTAATAATAGCGTAGGAGTGAAAATAAACAAAAAAAACTTGATTTTAACACTTTTTATGTTTTTTTCAAAATAAATCCAAATCTAAAACCTTAAATCCGAACCAAAACCTTTCGTCAGGTATTTTGCGAAACAAATCCGAACCCAAAACCTCAAGCAAATCCGAATCCAAAACACGAGACACCAAAAGTGGCCGGTGCACATCCCTAGTTTGAATAGCAATGTCCCATTTGCAGGAGTAGTTTAGTATGAGGCAAATTAATAATCTTTTATTTGAAGCACTCTCCTGTATGTATTGTCTAATCATCTTTTTTTTATCATGCATCAGAAGTATGAACGGTCATTTCTAACGTGTTATCCGTTTCGTTCTCCGTTAGCTGAATAAAAGATAATTATTGGGCTATTAGCAGGCTAACTGCCAGCCTGATACTATGCAAAACAAGAGGCTTTAATTTGGAACATTTGCATTCCAAGGCTATATATGTAGTATTTAGCTTTCTCTCTTTAGTAAAAAACCAACATTGACATTACCGATGCCATGAATTGGTTGTTCACACCTATATAAAAAAAAAAAATAATAATCAAGAGTACGGGGAGAACATACAAACTCCACACAGATAAGGCCATGGTCGGGAATTGATCTCATGACCCCAGCGCTGTGAGGCAGAAGTGCTAACCGCTTAGCCACCGTGCTGCACATTCTCTCTAAAGATGTAATGTAACAAATATGATGTTGGCTCCACAAGTTATGAAATAACTTTATCCAGACAATGTGTAACACCTATAAACAAACAGGGCACACGCTTAAAGAGGCGCGGTATAGGCTGTGCGGCTTTACAGCGCTTACTCTATGCGTAACACGCCAGAGAGGTGTATGCTTTGGGATCAGTGAGTCTTAAGTCACTTGTCCGTACACTAACACATGCTCAAGTGCAATAGACAGCGAAGACACCCTGCGAGCCGCCCGGTAACTATGCACCAAGATAAACACGACAATTCTTTATATAGATTAATAGATTTGAACACAACTGACTTCCAAACAATTTTGCTTCCAGCAGAATGCATACAGTATCAGTTTTCAGCAACGCATACTATAAGAAGTAAACAAACACACTCCTTGGGGGCTATACAGGATACATTTCTGGCAAACATTATGTGATTGAACTTTTTCAATTTATTTAAATCTGAAAATACAGCGGCTTAGCTAGCTTTAACCCATAATCAGTATCTGTCATGTTTAGTCTAATGTACACAAGAGTGATCAACATCAATATTCAAATCGGTACTATATCCAGATTATTAAATGCACTTTATAATTTTTTATTTTATTTTAGGTATGTTTCTGTTGTAATGCTCTTTTTACCATTTTCATAACCTTTATTATAATCTGTAGATATCAATGTTGTTATCTATAAAGAGATGTTAGATCGCAGCCTACATTCTTATAAGCATACCTATTGTACTTTTTCTAATTTGTGTGGTTTTTCTAGTTAGTATTGGGTTAAATTTGCACTTTCATTAAGAATTGTTTTCATTAAGAAATGTAAGACAAAAAAAATACTATGTAATGTAGTGACATCATGCCAGACTACACACCACAATCGCTGTAGTGTATGGACGCTAGCATTGAAACATCATCACCAAGTGGTTGTGCAGGAGCATATAAACTGCGGATTTGTTAAACCACGTGCCATTACCTTTAAAAGTATCAGTAAAGTAAAAGCCAAAGGCCACTTCTGTACATTTAAAAGCAATAGTTTAAAAGCAGGTTGAATAGTCTTGAAGTGTAGTACCACAGGCGGCCCTCTAGCCAAGTCAATTTGGCCATCACTGTTCTAAAATAATTTTAATTGAATATTTTGTAAACACGCAGAAGGATCTTAAAAAGGTTTTTCTTTAAAATGAAAACAATTAACAAAATAAATGTTTATCTTGGCTTCACTATAAATTACGGCGTTGTGGGGAGTAATGTTTTACAGTCAACTAAAGCAACCATCATTAGAGAAGTTTAACAATTTTAAGGCTTCCCCATTAAGAAACATTATAGGGCGGAATGTAATAAAAATTCTTGGCTGTTGTATTTATTCACATATTTAACAATGTTATCCAAAGCTGTGAATACATCGTCATCAATTGCAATTTTGTTGCATTTGTTTGGTTGTGTGATCAGAACGCTAAACTGAAAAATAATATTTTGAGTCTGGCAATTTGTTTTAAATTTTTGTAGCTATTGCAGCTACTTTTAGCCATTTTGATTGTCCAAGTCAAAGTTTTTAAAGTTGATGTAGTTTTTGCAGTGTTTAAGCTTTTCACTTTATTGTGTGAAAGTTCTTTATTGCATTTGCTAGCAAGTGGCAAATGCAAAAGATAATTTTAAAGGGATGATGGGAATACAAGCGTATTAAATGAAGATTTCAAGGATTTCTCTAGTCGAAATAAAACAGGAAGTGGCCTGCAAATAAAAACCATACGTGTGCATTAGCCCTCACACTCGTGTTTAAAAATATGGTCTGCAGATACCAAGGAGTTTCCTTCCAAACTCAACAGCTTTAAAAACGTTACACTTAAATTTGTTTTGCTTTTTAAGTTCTTATTATGGAAGTGTATCTTCAATTTCAGGCAACTACAATTTGAAACAATTTATCTTTTAATTCTAAATATTTGTCTCTGTAATATAGTTAAAAAAAAAACAACTTACATTTCTATAAACCAATGGATCTTTTGTTGAGTCATTGAAATAGTTTACTTTGTATTCCAGAAACTTAAAAAGATACAAATTAGTAATGTAGGTAGAAAAAAAAATGGCCCATGGATTTGATAGATGCAACCAAACATTCAATCACCAAACGTTGACCGGGTTCTCAGCCTTTTCATTCGTTTTGGCGGCAACAAGTATACCGGGAATAACTATTCAACTTTTTATCTATCCAAACAAATTTTATATTGCTTTTACATCTTCCAGAACAAACGGGATTGATTTGTGGTAGTATATTAGAATATTCTTTTATGGGTCTTTTATAGGGCAAAACTGATGGGAAAAGAATAAGAGTACAATTTTACACGATTCTTTTCAAAGCTACTTTCAGGGAATTAAAACCACTAATCTCCACCCACGCCCCCCCCAAAAAAAATCCTGATAATGTAAGACTGCTTCTCCCAAATAAACGTATACTAAACATGGTCATTTGTAGAAGGCCTGGTGTAATTAATGTTCACAAACAAAAATATATATTTGAAAGTACAGGATAGTCCATAAGTGTGTCCTTAAAATGGAAATGAGTAAGGAAATTTGAATCCAATGTGTGCACTTTTTAAGGTATATGGCAGCCATCTTGTGGTTGGCCATCTTAGACGTAGCTCTAATTTTGAATTTTTTTAAAAAAGGGCGTTTCCACAATTGTGGACCACCCTGTATATGGCAACTGCACCCATAAGCACAAATTCTTATGGTGTAAATGAGCATAGGGAACGAACAATGACATAGCACAGATATGTTGTATTCTATAGTCATATTCACTCAATTAAATATAAATACTGCAGTAGGTGGCGCTATTTTGGAGGTCTGCTTTGTTCACTTGAAAGCACCCATGAGCCCAAATTCTTAGGGTGACAGTGGGCAAAGGGGCTGGACATGGGAACATATATTGGGAGTGATGACTTTTAATATAGGTTTTTGGAGCACATGTTGTATGCCTTACATTCCTATTAAGTGTACAACTTTTAAGTAAAAATAATGAGGCAACATTTTTTTTTTGCTGGCTGGACCAAAATGAAAAAGGTACCGGGCACAGAGCTGGTTCCAGAGCTAGCAAAAGGAGGTCAAACAAACCATCACCAGTTTTAGCTACAGTCTACAAATGGTAGCTCAGGCCTTATTAAAGTGTGACCTGCCGTGTGAACTTAGCAATCAGCCGGGAACTAGTTAAAAAAATAAATAAAAAAAATACAGACAATAGTAGCTGCATGGAGCCTTCTTTTTGAGAATGATAACTTACACTGCTAAAAAAAAAAAAAAAAAAAAGGAAAAGACATGAAATGCAAATTTGATGATAAAGTGAGGGTAATTAATTTACGCTGGCTTTACTTGAAATCATTCTTTACAATCCCGCTGTTTAATTGTTCGGAGTTGTGCATCGAATTATGACAACAAAACAAAGGGATGTGCTGCCACTCTTCAATATAAATCAACGCTCGTGTCTTAGCCTTAAATATTGAAGGGAAAGAAAAGCTGATTTTTAAAGTTGATCTTTTCAATTAAATATGCGGACTAAAAAGGAGGCCGTTACGTAACGGATGCACTTCCAGTGTAGTGTGCATGATTCAAATAAAAAAATAAAATAGAAATTATAAAAGTAATGTGGAACTTTGTTACTGGGATCATCAATTTGATTATGTATAACTGACAGAGTACAGTTTTGCTGATAGCAAGAAATGCAATTTCTATTATTTGATTCAGCACCTAGAAAATGTCTTGAAGGACTAGAATATCACATTACTAGTATAACCCTGCTCGTTTTACCAACCTTTTTGCAAAAAAAAAGTGTGTGTGTGTGGGTGGGAGTGGAAACTGTTTTCTATTAAATGTATATAACAAGCAACTTACTTTAGGCCGAGTCGTTCTTTATTTTAATTATACTCGGCTATGCTCCAACTGACAGTTGTGAGCAATATACATAATAGGTTTTACTAGGAAATCCAAATGGATGTTAAAGTGTGATATAATGAGAATATTTAGGTTGAAACATTTCCTGTTCATTTCTGAACCACTGCTGGCCCTAAAATCTATGTTGGATCGGAAAATGGAAAGTTTACTTTTAATTAAAAGTCAATAGCAGTACTTTCCTACTCCTAAAACTGGTCATATGCGTTAAAATCCCATCTGTTTTTAATTGATTTGTAAGAAAATCAAACCAAACGGTCATTCTTGACAGGTAACGGGTAGTGAAACGTGTTTGGAAGTACTCCTGCACTGACTTAAACCTATGCTTATTCTGTTGTATAGTCTCCATCCTGTTCAATGGCATTACTCTTTCACTTCTGTTATTTTTCAATGTACTCAGACATCAACATTTATTTATATAGCGCCAGCAAATTCTGTAGCGCTTTCAATTGGGATCTTTTTATGCTCTGCCAATCTTAATTCTTAGTTACCACATTTATACCGTATACTTTGATATATCTCTAACTGTGTAGTTGAACATTATTGATTAGTCATTACTACCATATTTCACTCATTGACTTTAACTTCATTAAATTGACTATTTATATTGAACACATTGTTCTAATTATATTTTCATCCTATTTTTGCTTACCAGTTTTTCCCCACGGCTATTACGGATGGCCCTCATACTGCGATCTCCTGCCCACTTAGTAACCATAATGCTATCATCTCTACACTGCCTCCAATATAGTCTGTTGTACTTCCACTATATCTAATTCCACCATCCTTTACCAACTGATACCATTTCTCCCTTATCTGCAGCATAATTCCCAGTCACTAAAAATCTACTCATCTTACTTATTGCACCTCCTAGCGCATCAAAACTAAAACGTACTCAACCAGGCTACCCTCGTCCACCAATACTACCACGCCAACTAGCACTCCGTGGCTACGGACAAATAAGTGTAAACTTTATTTCTAGGTATACTCGGAGGAACCAGTGTTTGCAGTGTATACACACATCTCCCACAAGAGCCTAGGGAAGAACTGCACCATGAATAAATGACAACAGATTAAATATGATCAGATGTATAGATCTGAGAATCTGGGGCCTGATTCATTAAGGATCTTAACTTGAGAAACTTCTTATTTCAGTCTCCTGGACAAAACCATGTTACAATGCAAGGAGGGGGGGGGGGGGGGTACAAATTAGTATTCCGTTTTGCACATAAGGTAAATAATGACTGTTTTTTCATGTAGCACACAAATATCAACTTTAAATGTCAGTGTACAAATAAGCTATCAAGTATTTGTGTGCTACATAAAAAAACAGTCAGTATTTAACTTATGTGCAAAACAGAACACTAATTTGCACCCCCCCTTGCATTGTAACATGGTTTTGTCCAGGAGACTGAAATAAGAAGTTTCTCAAGTTAAGATCCTTAATGAATCAGGCCCCTGATTGGGAATGATGGAAAGATATAAACACAATTGGCCAAATTGAAGAATTCCTTTTTAGTGTCTAGTAAAGCAAGGGGATAAAAGTCTAGCATTGTTACAATGTATGAAATGTGATAATTCAAATAGTCTATTCAAGTAACTAATTTGTTCTGAAGTGTAATAAAGGTTGCCTTTATGGTCACCCTGTCACTACAGAAAATACATGACAGATGAAGACATGGGGGCAGCACTTGAAGAGACTGTCAGAGAGACAATTACTTTCACATTCAGCTGTGCTCCTGTGTAGTGATCCAGAAAACAAGCATTATTTGTAAGATTGAAAAACTAGATACAAAATCGATTTAAGCGCTGTTGCATTATATCTGTTTTCAAACAAGGTGTTGATAAATTTTAAGATGATCAGAATCGCCTATCAAACGAACGTTGTAGTCGCAATCAACAATTAACCCCATTTTTAAAGTTGTTGCCAGGTTGGATGTCTACACTACGGGAAGATTTTTCCTTTTAAGCTATTAGGGTCACCTGTTACATGGATCCAAGTAAGATATTAGGAGTAATGACTGTTGCACACTGCAGTTGCTGAGGGCTTATTTCTGGGGGTGAAGATTGATTTTACCTGCACTTCCCCAGTATGATAAATCCTTTCACTGTAAGAAGTCTGTGCATTTTGGGTGTCAGAACACATCACATTACCATTAATGAATTATCCTACCCCAACCAACTTTTATGAAAAGCAAAAAAAAAAATAAAAAAAAAAATATTAAAATAAAATTATATATATGCTTTTTAAATATTTTCTCAGTATATATAGCGCTATTTTTCAAAACAAAAAGCAAGTTAATCAAGCTGGGAACATTTTGTTTTAGTTATGATGGAGCCTGAATAGTAAACACTCTGTATTGTACACTGCAGTCAGATCTAGAAGCCAGTTGTATCTTTCAAGTAGCCATGGAAGATGTGCATATCTTTATTAATAGAAATGACTCCAGTTAGCTATATATTTTTCTTATGGGCATTGGCGGCTGGCCAACCCCTGGAAATTGTCCAGCCCTATTTGGAATATACACTCAGTGACCACTTTATTAGGTACATACTCTAGTACTGAAGTACCCATGTGCCCTCAGAGCAGCCTGGATTCTTTGCGGTATGGATGCAACAAGGAAAATTTCCTTAGAGATTCTTGCACGTTAACAAGATTGCAACATGCAATTGCTGAGCATTCAAATGGCAAATCTCCCCGTCTTCAACATTGCAAAGGTGTTCTATTGGATTGAGAGCCGATGATTGTGGAGGCCATGGAAGAACACTCAACTCATTGTCACTTTTGTGGAACCAACTTCAGATGAAGGGCGCTTTGTGACATAGAACATTACCCTGCTGGAAATAGCCGGTAGAAGACAGTTAGACTGTGACCACAAAGGGATGCACACTTGTTTAGCAACAATGCTCAATTGGTGGTATCAAGGGGCCTGTGTGCCATAACAAACAAAATATTCCCCACACCATTGATACAAATATTCAACCGTCTATTTTGTGGCGAGCCTGTGCCCATTGCAGACTGACATGAGTGGAACCGCGTGTTGTCTTCTTCTGCTGTAACCCATCCATTTCAAGGTTCGAACTGCTGTGCACTCATAGATGCTCTTCTGCTTACACCGCTGTCATAAAACATGATTATTTGCATTACGGTTGTCTTCCAAGCAGCTTGAACAAGTCTGGCCATTCTCTTTTCCTCAACAAGGCGTACTGTCCGCAAAATTGCCTCTTACTGAAGGCTTTTTTTGTTTTGTTCATCATTCTCTGTAAACTATATAGAATGTTGAATGTTGTGCGTGAAAATCCCAGGAGATCAGCAGAAACTGCTCAAATTACCCCATCTGGCACAAAATATAATTCCACAGTCAAAGTCACTTCAACCGAATTTCGTCCCCCAGTCTGGGATTTCATCTTAACAACTCAACCTCTTGACCATGTCTGCGTGGCTTTTATACATTCCTGGCCGATTAGATATCTACATTAATGAGCAGGTATTCTGGTGTACCTAATCAAGCAGTCACTGAGTATATATTCGCATTGTCAACATTCAAGTGTTTTAAAATAGAAAACCCCCTTAGACATTAAACATCACTATGAAATTACTGACCATGTGGTCAGGAAGCAAATCTGGTGCCCAGAATGACAATGTGAGCCTGGGTTCTCCCATCTCACTAAAGTTCTTTAGTTGGGCTAGCAACACCTTCCCCCCCCCCCCCCCAAAAAAAAGAGTGCCTGCAACTTTAGTATTTAAGGATATAGATAGCCATTGGCAAAAATTCTACAGTGTTGGCATTCAAAGGCAAGAGCTGGGTATTAAATGTAATAGCAGAACATTGACAGCAGAGGGTAAACTGGTAACGTCCAACCCCAGAACAGGAAGCCAAAGCACGACGCTACATGACCATTTGACTGAACTGAGGAATATAGCCCCAGAACCACAATATTGTGGTAAGTGGGAGAGGCGTTAATAGCTTACGAATGCCTAAGGGAAGTCAAATTGTTGGGAAAAGTATTTGGGTTAGATGAGAACTGGTGTACATTTATGAAGACTGTCCTGCAGGTAGCCGCAGTATAATAGCCACCACCCCCTTTCTCTGGACAATATCACATTTTCTAGTCACCTGTAATACAGGTTTTAAAAAAAAAATTAGAAAAAAAAATATTGAACTTCTTATCTAATAAATGTATTTTGTTGCAGCCTCGTTGAACAATCCACTCATAACACATATGGAAACTTGCTATACATGCGATCTGTATGCTAAAATGCAGGATATTACCATTTGGGAGAGGCTGGGAATTGAAATTGAACATTGTCTACACAGAGTGCCCCTAATACCTCAGCGATACCAAATGCCTGTCTAGACCATGTGCCTCAGCTGTACCACTTTGTCCTACCGCGTTAGTAAGTTGCAGTCTAATACCAGTTCAGTGTCTACCTCCTGCGCAAGAGATGGGTATATTGTAACATCGATTGATTTAGTAAACCACTTATCTATGCCACTCAAAATGTTTCATTGGATAGTTTGCTGAAAATACCACCCCCCAAAAAAGAATATATATTTTGTTTCAATTTATAGTTTACAATTCACTGAAAATTAAACTCTCCTCTGGCCAGTATTGTTCAGATCAGCATGCCTTTCATAATACTATCTTAAAGAGTACATATACATTGCTCATTTTGAATTACAATTCCATTCCTTTGTCATGTGACCACAGGGGTGAAAGGCTGCAGGGCAACAGGTACAGAAATTCTCCATTTAGGCTGAACACCAACATTCAAACCTCCTTCCTTGGCTTCTAACTAAAAACCTGCAGCAGTGCAGTGTTATATTTCTTTTCAATTGCACTTTGCATAGATAACCCTAATCACAGACAGCTGAATTAATATATAAAAACATAAACACCCTGCCTAGTCTAGTCTGAACCAATGCCAATTTCAATGATATTGGTCAAAAGCACCGAGGCAGCACAAGTACTGCAGTGATTACATTTTCAGGAACTTAGGAACTTAAAAATATTTATGTAACAAATAATTAAAAAAGTGTGGTGCAAACATACAATCTAGTTTTTATTATATTAACACACAGACAACCTTCAGTTTATTGTTACTGGCTGTAATGCAAATGGTTTTTTTTTCACACAGAGCACATGAGAATATTAAGCATTTATAGAACAGGCACAAAAGGGGGGGAGAAAAATAAAAAGCGATCAATATTTACAGCATTTTCTTTTAACAAAGCTGCATATTTAGACATTCTGAGACCGGTCTTCATATACCTTTGAAATTCAAACATTTACATTGTTTGTGATCTTCTAATTCAGGACTGCACAACTCCAGGAGGTGAAGGCCAAATATTTACTCTAAACCAAACACATGTATATTAAAAAAAAAAAGTAAATTAACCGATTTATTAACAGATTTTTGGGTAAGCCATACAATCTGTCTTATTTGTCCTTCCGGGTCTAGAGTTGAGTAACCCTAATCTAACATATACAGGGTAAAATGATAGCAATGTCCTTTTCTAATGGGTACATTGTGAAGGTAGGAAGGACAATAGGAGATGGTTTAAATTTAGGAATGTCCCTTGCTACTCTAGAGTCATGCTATATTGCCATTTTGCAGATACAGGGAGGAGACACGTTGCTAACACCATAGACCTCTCCAGTTCAAAGCAAACCAGTACACATTACTCTGCATCAGGCACACTAGAAGGCCATCCCAAAAAGGAGATGTGAACCAGATTTGAGACTTCATATAAACAAATATTTGTCAAGGTGAAATTTGCAAATATCAAATTGTTCAGTTAGTTGAGTGTAGTGTGACTTGACTCGCTTGTATATTTTTAAAGTAGAGGTTAACCTTCAAGTTGTAACTAGGAATTTAATATTCCAAAGTATTCCACCAGCTCTGTCTTCCCTGACAACCATCAGTTAGCGCACATTCTACATTACTGTCCTGCAATCATTGAAGACCGTAAAGTAGGCCCAATAACTGTACTGCGGAGATCAGTGCCTGCGAGTGTGGCATTGGAAGATAGAGAATAACGCGATGGCTATGAGACAGACAGTTCTGGATGATGCAGAGGGATATGTTTTTAGATCTACTTGAACAAAAAAATAAAAAATTGTTTTGGCTGGGAAAAAAACCCAAAACTTGCATGTATCATTAAAGCATTTTCTTCTATTTAAAGGTAACTTATAAATTGGGGAATATTTGTTCAAAAAAATATATTAAGACAATTTGCATGATTATCCTTTTTGCTGATAAATGGTGAAAAAGTAGGTTTTCTTTGCATTTTGTTGCAACCATGTTTAAGTACTCTCCCAAAGTGTGTTCCCTTTCCAAAGCACAGGGCAGCAGCAGGACAGTGACTAACAATGGCGGAGAACGCATTTAAAATAGAAATCTTGAGTGGACATAATGTTTCAAATAGAAGTATGCAGGAATCATTGTCCAACGATCAATTCCTTGGAGCAACTACAGACTTTGTTAAGTCCCTTTCTGGAGTTTGCGCTAAATTCTATATTTAACTATAGACATCCCTTTTATTGTGTGTCATATGCATTGTTACAAATCCACCACAGTTTGTAGAAGCACCTGTGTAGCATATATTCAAGTGTGCCTTTATTGATGCAGTGAACTAAGCGTACAAAGTATGTAACATCTTATGGCCTACCAGCAAGCTACAAGCAAACAATGGCCTTACAATACTTCATCAGAATGTTCTATGTAGATCCAGTAGGAATCATCGGATACTGTTCTATTCACTTATAAGGGTCCCATGTTTCACTTTGCACCCACAGACAAAAACACATTACATTACAAGTGCAGTTTTTGATTATCAAAGTACTTTGCAGTCTGCCTTAGTGTTCTGATAAGTGAAGCAACACGCTGCCTTTACACCATCAAGCAGTGGTCAACTTCAGGGAGAAAAGGGATTTAATTTTAGCAATTTTTACATTCAATAACATTTGGAGATCAAGCTGTATATCAACTATGCCAATGTTTGCTCTGCTAAGCAGGATACTAACAAAAGCATAACGGCCAGAGCTCAGGCTAAAATAAGCGGCTGTGCTACGCCAAATATTAAAGTGATCAGTTTAAGTGTTACACAGCCTGTTTGTACAAGTGCGGTTTGTCATTAAACAAGTGCCGAAGACACAGAAAAATAAAACAAAAATCCTTGTTCTTGGTGGAAGTCATACTGTATTATGCAGACATTTAATAAATGCACTTTTGTGTACGTACAGGCTAAATTAACACAGTCAAAACATTGTGTATATGTATTTTTGTCACTTTCACACTGTGGAAAGCATGTTTGCAGGCTAATGGAGTTAGACGACGAACTACTATAGTAGTGGTAATGGAGGCCTTAATTTTACCCATCATATTATGCACTTCCGTATTTGTGGGCTTATGTTACACACAAAACTAATGATTAGATTGGTTTGCATTATACAAGTTAAAACTGAATGTAAAAAACATTGCTGTGTGTCAAAAACAAACACTAGGCATATAAATTTGCAATTAGTATAAACTAACACGTTATGAAGAACTTATGACTACTCTTAAACGTGTAAAACATATACTAAAAAACAAGCACAACTTGGGAGTATCGTTAACGCCACCAAGTGTTCATACTCTCCTCCTCATACTCCAAGGACCTCAGGCTGCAAATCACCATAGCCGGATTAAGTCCCGAAACGCGTCATGCTGGAATGTAGCTTAACTGCGTTTGGAGTCGCATTTCTTTCGACTGGAGGGTGTGAAGAGAATTAGAGGGAGTAGGCAGAGGAAGAAATGTTAACATTTTAAAAAAAGAGACAGATTCCATTATTTAGCCTCAAAAACCACTGATCTCCTTATTACTTCCCCTTGTGACTCACCTATCTGGTAAATAGAAAGCAATGAGCTGATCTGGATAGGCTTCACTTGAGAGAAAAGAGCAGATGGACAGTTTGTTAACTCCACAGATTGGTTCAGGTATGGTTTTATTAGAGTTTGAAGTTGGGCATTTCTTAAAGACAACAGCATCACCACCTTACTGGAAGGTTCCAAATAACACCTTTATGATTTCGGCATCAAGTGATTTACGTGAGAGAAAAAAAATCATTTTCTGTGGTTTCTTTTGACAATTATCAATAAACTTGGTGAACAAAGAACACACTTTTCTGATTTATCTTGGATATCAGCTTAGTTAAGATCGCAGAACTTTCAAACCAAATGTAGGCTTTACTGGATAAGTACATAAGCCAGGGCCACAACTTAAAATCATTACTATAACTGTGTTAGTACCTCGGTTGGTAATAAGGGCGCTTTGGGGCAAAAAATTGTGGGCCCCTCCCAAAAGGTGGCCGTGGTCGTTTTAAATTGTGGTATGGTTCTCTAGGCCTGAACTGAGGTCGCTGTGGCCTTAAGCCACCACTGTTCATAAAGTCTCTATGATGTGGGCCAATATGATGGGGAGGACCACTAAAACCTCCATGGTGGTCTCTAGGAATATGGCCCACTGGGTCATTTACCCTACCAAGAGTTTGGTTGTGCTGGCTATTATGGTCACGGGATAAAGGTTCATGATCTCTAGTTGAACCTGGATGCATGGTGAAAGGTTCCTTCATCACACCTTGATGGACAGCACCATGGTCTTGTGAGAATGGGTTGTGCATATCTAAACGTGGAGGAGGTGAAAATGGAATGCCACCATGTCCTGTTGCATGATGAACAGTAAAGGGGTTTCCTCCGTGTTCTGAAGGTGGAGGAAGACCAACATGAGGCAAAGTTTTAGGTGGTTCCACAGAGGGTATACGTGACGAGATCGGTATATCATTAGGAAAGAGATTTCCATGGTCAGGTGGTAAACCAGGAGGGGGGCAAGGAGGTGGCACAGTCTGTTCCATTTGAAATGGCACACCACGATCCATTGGAGAAACTATGGGTGGCGGTGGTAAGTGATGGTCAAATGATTGGATATTTTTTGCTCTGAAGTCACTGACAGAGTTCTGAAATCGTGGTAAGTGCTCCTCATACTTTGTTTTAAACCCAGCACCACCACTGCTGCCACTGACTGAAGGCTGTTCATCAGCATTTGGAGGACCATCTTCAAAAGAACTCCCTGTGTTGCCAAACCAACCACTTCTACCCCCGTCCATCCCATGTCCTCTGCCCCCCTTCATGCCAACCCTCATTGACTCTACAGTTTTAATAGGCTCCCCTGATATTCTCATATTACCCACATTGTGATACCCCAATGTTTCAATTGGAGCTCCTTTTTCCTCAGAACTATTTGGCAAGTCAACACAAGAGGAAGAAACTCTAGTTTCTATGCGATATTGCTCTTCAGAGCGGTCTTCGGACGTTATCCCAGTATGACCAAGACCAGAGATATCTTCATTTACGCTTGCTTGGCCAAACTGGTTCTCAGAGGGTCTGTGAGAAGCATTTTTAAGCATATTTTTAAACTCCATTGCTGTAGATGCTGAAATAGTTGAGCCTGATTGTTCAGCACTAGTTCGTGTAGGTTGATTATTCTTGGGGAGAAAGTTTGGATGTCTGCTTTGAGAAACATGTGAAGGATCCGAATACTGTGTTTGTGGTATAACCGACTGCAACAATGCTATATTGAGGTTAGTGTCAGATGGGTAAAATGGTTCACTTTTAGGAGGGGAAGAGGAGCGGCTACCCTCAAGATTATTGCCTCTTAAATTATAGCCATAAATATCAGAGGTGGGGGGCAATTGACTGCTGTTCTCACCAGGTATAAAAGGAGGTTTCACAGAATGAGGAAAGGGCTGTCTACTAAAATCTTGGGGTTGACTGAAACTCGAAGTCCTTTTTTCAAGATTACCAATGGCAGAGGATGGAGGCCCAGAATACTCAAAGTCACGATAGTCTTCATCTTCATGAAATGATGTGTCCGGAAAAAACTTCTCCAAAGTAGAATCAACTAATGAAGGTTTTTCCATAGTATCAGATGACTGCCTGTATGCATTGGGTGAATTTCCATCAAGGCCAAAGGACCTATATGATGGTAAGGACAGATGCATCTGAAATTCATTGTCTTTGTTTGAGGGGGGAGATCTTGAATTGCTGGGTGTAGAGGAGCCAGGACTTATTATTTTTGATAACAAGGACACACTATCAACATTGCTTGGAGTCTGTTTGTCCATAATTTCATCCTGGGTAGGCGTACCACTTCTTTCGTCACGGACCGGAGTCCCATCTACATTATCCAGAGAGGTGCTAGTGGGTCCACTGTTAAACTCTGACGATGTTTCTGGCACACCAGTGGAACCCATACCACTAAGAATGGGAATGTTCAAATCTAGACCACTAAAGCCTGGATTTCCCTTTAAAAAATTATGAATCTTCATTTCTAGACTGGAAGGTTCAGACTCTTCAGCGGGTTTAGGAATCTCTGTGGGTTGGTCATTGAGTTTCTCTGTAGACATTTTAGGTTGAGATGAAAATCCAACTGTCTGTTTTACACTTGAACTAGGTGGAATACTTGGCTTGCAGACAGGTGTGGAAGAAATATTACGATTTGAGTTTGTGGGGGAGTAACCATAGCTTTTAGGCATGAAAGGGGGAGTTACAGTTGGGGTATTTCTGTCTTTTACAGTGTGCACAGTAGTATTCACTGGAGCTGTTGATGTACTGATCGTTGCTGATCCACTCTGCAGGGCACCGCTGGCAGCAACACTTTGAATCAAAGATGATAGACCTGAAAAAAAAAATAAGGCGGCATCATTTTAAATACATGAAATTAAAGAATACTGAAAAATGCAAAACTTAGGAATCCTTGAAAAGACATGTTTACACCTAGACAGCAGTCAACCATACAAGCACATTATATTAATCTTAAAATAAAATATACTGATTTTTATGGAGTATATGAAGTACTTAGATGCTTCATAAACACTCCTACCAACCCTCCGGCATTAACCAAAAAGGAAATTCTGTAGAAGAGAAAGAGAAACCAGAACACACCTAGTACAGGCATGAAATGGACTTGCTTATGTTTCAAGCCCCTGGATGCAGTGCAAGTGTAAAACTAAAAGTGAAACGTCCCTTTGAGTGGGTACCCTTGACCTTAGAACCCATTATGTGTTATTAAAAAAAAATATATATCAAACAACGTTGAATTCACAGGACAGTTTCCCACCCCTGCCGTTCAGTTGTAACCCCCACAACGGTCTTCACTCTGCGAGATTTGAAGTGCAAACAGCAATGTTAGTTGCTTACTTGTATATAAACAGATTGTAGCATGCACTTGGCCACGACTAGAGATGCAAGAGTAAAAATATTAGGCTATGCTTTAACTATATATTTGTACTATATTTAATCTCATTTACCCATTAATAAAGAAGTACATATAGTTATGAGGGGGGGGGATTTTTATACTTGCAGTAAATCAGTTACTCGGATTTCATGTGGGGGACACTTACCATGGGGTTGTATGAGGACATACTGCAGTTGCTACTTAATGGTTTAATCTAACAACTCTCCTCTGCAACTCCTGTAGCTACTCAGTGTAATTAAATACCCCAAGGAAAGGAATCAGAAACATGCAACAAGTGAACAGCAGAAGAGCGGAAAGGTAGGGAAAGCAGCGTCTCCCAGATGGAACCAGAGAAACCTGATATTGTAAGTATAAAAATCCTCTTCTATTTCATCCAAGCTGGGAGACACTGCTACCATGGGGACACTCAAAAACAGGGAGGGAACGCTGTCAACCCAGCACATAACCAGTAGATTCGACAAAGCCGTGTTCAGCTCAGCCCAAGAGGCCCCCAGAGAGAGTGAAATGCAGTGATACGCCCATGCACAGGCTGTTTGGAACCAACTAAAACCTGCCTGAAGGTGGATGTAATCCACCTGTTGATTGTTTTGTAGCAGGCCAGCACCTCGTGAGCCTTGTACAAAACAAAAAGAGGATCTGTCTGCCAAACAGCGGACATTCTATTCACATAAATCCATAGAATGCACCATCATCGAACAGTGCCAAGGGGCCCTGACCCGAAGATGCAGCCGCCTCCTGGAAGACCAAGACCACAGTCTCCTGATTGAGATGAAATCTGGAAACAACCTTGGACTAGAAGGAGGGAACCGAGCCATATCATGGAAAACCAGATAAGTACCAAAACACTCTCCTCACAGAAGCGATGGTGAGGAGAAATACCACCCTCCAAGAGAGGAACCTGTGCATAGCAGACTCCAACAGTTCAAAGGGAGTTGACAGTAGGACCTCAGGTCCCAAGGTGCCGTAGGTAGTACGCAAGGAGGCTGGATGTACAATAACCTCTTAAGGACTGCACTTCCAAAATCCACGCCAGCCCATTCAGGAAATATAGGGAATGGTCCGATACCAGCACCGTCCAGGAGAGCTAAGGCCCGTATTCAAGCCATCTTGCAAAAATACCAAGATTCTGGAGACTCCGAAAAGCTGCCATATGACAGGTCCTGCCACACTAATAATTGTGGGTGTAAATCGGTCACTGGCCCTCAACATGGTGCCTACGACACTGAAGGAGAGACCCATGGACCGCCAGATGCTAGTCTCAACAGTCACGCCATTAAAGACAGCGAAGGAAGGTTTTGGTGCTGAAATGGACCCTGGAGCAGGAGGTTGCTGTGAGGACGACAAAAACACCATGCACCCACTGCCAGGTCCTACCAGGCCCGACAGGGCCATCCAGGATCACAGTAATTCCTCCATGCACAACTATATAGAACCAAAGGCAGCATGGGGGAAACAAGAACCCCAAGCGAAACTCCTACAGCATGGTCATGACATCCACTGTGCACAACATGGAGTCCCTGAACCTGGAACAGAACCTGAGTACTTGGCATTTGACCCCCACTTGTGGACAAGCCAGCAAAACACCTTCCACTACAGAGACCACTTCCCTGGGAGCAAGGCGTGTCTACTGAGGTAGGTGCCTCCATTTCCCACACCTGGGAAAAATACCCACAATATTGCAAGGACAGCATATTCCACCCAGGACAATATCAAGGCAGCCTGTTTCATCGCTCTGGCACACCTTGTGTCGCCCTGCCGTTTGATATACACCACAGCATTGACATTGTCCGACAGACGGACTGGAGAGCCCTCTGAAGTACTAACAGCATGACTTGGAGCACCAAGATGTTTATCGGGAAAGACACTCTCTGAGGTGGACAGAGAACTTGCAGGCGACTGAAGAGCGACTGCTCCCCATACCTGAAGACTATTATTCAGGACCACAGGACCTGATCACAGTCAAGTGGTCTGCCACCAACCACCAAAGACATGCATCTTGGGAAAAAATCGGACCGTCTGAAAGTCCAGAGATGGAATCATGAACAGTTTGACAAGAGGTCCCACTGAAATGTCTGAGAATGGAACAAGCACTATAAAAAGTTTTTCAAAGCTAGAGACCATCTTCTCCATCAGCTTCATATAGGAGGATAAAAGGGAGTCTCGCACCTAAGACTCTACACCAAGGCCTGAAGAGTGCACTCTTTACAGCTGGAAGAAGAACCTTATACACTCTGCAGTCCAAGATAGGGCAGGAGGGATAACATCCACTTACAGGGTATTAACTGAGTTTGGGAGTTCAGCATCCAGTCGTGCTGCGCAAACACTCTTATGATCAGCGAGAGATGGAGCCAAAAAGGTACTAATCGGAGGTCGCCTTTATGAGCAAATCATACAGATATGGGACGATACATACTCCCAAGGAACATAACCATGCTGCCTTGACCGCCATGATCTTTGTGAAGACCCGTGGCGTCTTGGAAAGGCCGACTGGAAGTGTCCAACTGAAAATCTGAATAGTGACTGATGCCCCCTCACAAATAGGCATGTAGAGATAAGCATCCTGTATGTCAATAGAGGCCAGGAGCTCGTGGGGTTCCAACATGTTGATCAATGACCTCAGGGACTCCATGCAAAAGAGATGTACATTTAGGACCTTTAGGTTCAGAATGTGGTGAAAGAAGCTGTTTGTCTTTGGAACCAGGAAGAGGCTTTGAACATAAACCACGGCCTCACTGCCCGGAGGGACCTGGCAGATAACAGCAACGAAAAGAAGCAAAGTGATTGACTGAAGCAAAGCCAACCTTTTCATTTTGTCATGCGAAAGCTTGTTGGAGAAGAAACACTGAGGAGGCGAAACTTGGAGGTCTATCATGTAACCCCATTGCATAATACCCGTGATCCACGGATCTTGAGAAAAAGCCGCCCATTGGTCTGAAATGGCATCAGCATCACACTGCACAAACCACCCCTGGATCATGCTGTCTACTGGGTAGTTTGCCCTTCAATTGTGCACAGGTAAAATATTTAACCTTGGGTGCTTTAACCTTGTCCGACACTGTCCTACAAAAAAAGGTGTAACACTACTAGTTAAAACTGCAACTCAAATATACCAACAGAAGGAAACCGATTTCTTTCTAAAACACACTTTTGTTTCCATCTTCCAATGGCTCAACAGGGTGCACAAAGGGAAGGGGGGTTTGAGCATGGAGAACCCCTTGCATGAAAGTCTGCACATACTTCATAATTGCCAACTTGCACCAGAAAAGATGGCGAGCAGAAACCTGCATCTTCATTGAAGTTAGAGATTTTTGTTGAGACCCACCTGAAGGAAGGAGAGCAAACGAGAAAAGAAAAAAAAAGGAAGTGTCAAAACGGATTCTCACACCAGAGAATATATGTCTCTTATACATGGGAGAAATTCGTGGAAGAATACCGTTTCCTAGTGTTTATCATGATCTGTACAACAGTGTTGGAGAAACCCTTGGCCAGAAGAATCAGGGGGTCTCCAGATGAACTAAAGGGAGTGCAACAAATAGGGCCTTAGACAACAAGATCGTGACAGAAGCAACCGCCAGTGTGTGCCTACAGGCATCCTGAGGATGTCTGACTACCAACACGGCCACTCTGGACCCACCGGAGGGGCAGCCACTCCATCCCTTTTCAGTTTCTTGACCACCCATGGGAGGAAAGTACACCAAACGAAAGTCACAGAAAACTCATAACATCTCTGTACCTCACAATATCCCTGGACTTCACGCAGGAAAAAAAAAAAAGGGGCCTTGAAGTTCAGATTTGACGCCGTGAGATCTACTTCTGGCTGACACTCGATGATTAACCAGAAGGACAAACACGTCACCATAAACGGACCATCCACCTAGAAGGAATCTGTTGTGGCTGAGATAACTGGCCTCCCAGTTTCAACCCGGGGATAAAAATGGCAGATATCACAGGAACACGACATTTTGCACAGGACAAGATATGCGCAGTCTCCTTCATGGCCATGCGGGTCAACGCCCATATTGTTCAGGTAGGCTACCACTGTCGCATTGTCTGACTGGACGTTTAGGGAAGACTATGCCTGTCTGTACAAGTGTGCAGCAAGCAGCAAACAGAAAAAAACGTTCTAAAATAAATTACAGAAAATTGCTGCAGAGCAGCTACAAATAAGCCCATCTCCTAACGGCAATTAAACCTCATTGGGGAGTTGCAAGGGTTGCAAAGGGGAGGAGCTTCTGTCAGTTACATAAAGTTCCATCTCCTGTGTTCCCCTCATACAACTCCATGGTGAAAGTGTTCCCCAGATTGGATGCTAAATTTTACACACTATTTTACATTCAAATGTTTTATCATATGTGTTACGTTATCCATTAAACTTCATCCATTTAAAGTAAATTTGAATGTGTGCCAAATACAAAATATTCTCTTTTGTGCTTACACCAACACCCTAGGATAGTGGAAAAACAATCTAAGACAAATAATTTGCAGAGACATAATAAAGAAACTGACAATTGAGGTAGTTCAGGGTCAGCATGCATACTGATACAAAGACAAGGACCACCTATAATCTCCTCACCCATTACATAAACCGATTCATTGTTATTTAGTAATCCTGTTAATTAAAACATTTCAAAAACCCCACATGTGGTATAAACAAACACACACTAAGCTTGATGTGGCCACTTAAAAAAGAGCACCTATAGCAGTTCTATAAAATTACCTTGCAAGTTTGGCATAGAGGGAACCTGCGTTTTAGACAAAACAGAAAGAATGCTTTCAGGAGTTATATCCACTTTGGAAAAGAGGTTTGCCAAAGGGTTTGGTGTGCTCTGATTTGGCTGCTTAACAGCGCCACTTAAGGATGTAGTTGGAGTTGTCGGTGTACCAGGGGAAGGCTTGGCTGCTGGACTCACTCCTAGAGACAAATGAGAAATATTTAGTATACTGTGCACCATGCATTCAAAGATATAACATTTGTTTACATTCTTAATTTAAGAACAAATATTACAGTTAATACTCAACAAATAGCTTTTGGAAGGTTAAAGCCATTCCATCCGTCTCTTCTAATCTATGCTCCTTCAAACGGGCACTTAAATTCACCTGTTCCTTAAAGCCTACCAACAACCCACTTAACCTCTCATCTCTTCTGCTCAGCCTCCCCTGACCCCTCTTCTCTCTCCCCTTTGCTTCACTGGCTCCCTTTTGTGCCTGACTTTGTTTACCCTGCCTTAGGATGTAAGCTCGAATGAGCAGGGCCCTCTTCCCTTCAGTCTCCATACCTGTTCTTCTGCTCCGTCTCTACTGTATTTGCCTGCCCGGAGTTTCTGAAGTACTGGTACTTTGTTTAATGTTCTGTACTGTTCTACCCTGTATATAGTCTACTGTATAGTCTACTGTTTGTACTGTGTGCGGCGCTGCGGAAACCTTGTGGCGCCCTACAAATAAATAATAAAAATAATAAAAGAAAAAACACAAACTAGTCATACAGAATTGATATTGAACTGTAATTATAGACTGGATCCACAGATTAAAAGCAAGGGGAAACTCACCTGTTTTCATGACAGAAGTTAAGCTACTTAAGATGGAACTGATCTTCCCCAGATCTACATTGGCCAAGTTAGGCAATGCGAGGGGAACTGATGGAGGAATGACAGGAGCTGTTCCTGTTTTAGCAGAATTTGTTGCTATTGGTGCAGAAATAGCAGCTGCCACAGTGGAGGGGGGTGCCGGTGCACTAACGGTGGTGGATGCAGGTGTTGTGACAGAAACCGGGGCAGAAACTGGGTCAGGAGATGCGACAGGCTCTGGAACAGAAGTTGTGGCTGTGGCATCAGTGAGCAGTGTAGAATCAACACTGATGACTGTATCCTTCAAGGTTGATGTAGGTTCTGCATGCTCCTTCCTTTCTTCAACTACAAACAGAAAAACAAACATTAATCTGGTAAGTACATTTCATATCCTGTGAAAGAGCTTCGTTAAAGGACATGAGGGTGCCAATTTAATTTATTTAACCTGTGAGTGTTCTAACAAAAGTTTTTCAGTGGCTTATACAAAGATGAATATAACAATTCATGCTGTAAAACAGACCTACAAGGCATCAGAGGAAGTTACACTGCTATGTAATGCTGTGCTGCTTAATCTGTGGTGTTTCAGGGCAAGCTAGAAAGGGCCATTACAAATTATTATTTTGCAAAAACATGTTAAACTTACACATTCTTATAGAGTCAACATGTACTAGAGAAATTAAGCATGTGACAGACATTTCCGTTAAGACAAAAGCATCTAGAGCAGTGTTTCTCTGTGAAATATTTTAGAAAATCCACAGGTGGTTCTAATTGAGTTTATCGGTAATGAATACACCAGTGCTAAAGAGGAGAGATATAACATGCACTGTTAAATGTCATGTACTTGTCACACGTTTTTACCGTTATGGCACAAACCCATAAAAACGTACTAATGATCTCTGGCATTTCCTCGTCTGCATCCACATCGGACAGCTCCATGTCTTCCACCATGCGATTGTCCTTGGGAGGCCCTGGGGAATCAAGTTGCACAGGCTCAGCCTCTGGGGACAAAGGGCTCTCATCACCCATTCCTTGGAAAGGGGATTCTGAGCCAGTTGGAGAAGGCGCATCTATGGTGGGAGATGGTACTGGAGATTCCTCAGGGTTTGGAAGCGTGGCTTTCAGCTGGTCCAGCTTCTTTTTTAAATTGTTTACTCGATTTGCAAAGGTTTTGTATGCCTTTAAAGAATAAAACATGGGTATGAATGTTACTGGTTTATTTTGTAGTAGATTGCTCAAGCAATAATGACATCGTTAGACTACCATGATTAGCTGAAAAGCAGTTAAATCTGACAGCTGCATCAGGGATGCATGACATCTTAAAAATGTTTGTACGGATCACTCATATAAGCAGAACAGTGATCTTGAAGTGTTACCACCTTACCAAGCTGTCTCTGAGAACTCTAAACGTATCAAAATGGGCAGCAACGGAGCAGTTTGAGGTAAAGGAACAAAAATCTGCAATCCTCCCTCTTCAATCCTTCATCACAGCCATCACAATAGGATGTAAACAAGCAATAGTATGGAGAGCTACAAAAGAACTCAGCCACGTATGCTACACAATCAAGAATTCAGACTATAGAACCGCCAGCTGATGACTAGCTAACAAAGGGATAGACGTTAATCTAGCTGCTTTGCAATGCTTTGGTGCTGAAGCCCGAGCTATTCTTGCCCAAGATTTTGCTACAGCTCATGTTGAGTGGGCTATCAGTATCTCTGGCACTCAGTATCTTTGGCATTTTAAGTCAATTCCTCTTGTACGTCTGTCTAATTTCTCAGATCCATGTGGAAAGGTCTTGTTTAGAAAGACATGCACTTTCAGAGGTCCTGTAGGAATCAGTGCCGTAACTAGACATTTCGGTGCCCTGGGCGAGACAGGGCACCGGCGTCCCCCTTCGAAGTGGGAGTGACATTTGCCAAGTGGGTGTGGCCAACCTAATGTGGGGGTGTGGCTAGAACTTTACTGAAAGAATTCTGTTACACATATTTGCAAATGCATGATATATATATCTATCAGAGCCAGATTTACACCTCATGGGGCCCTAGGGAAGATATTGGTTTGGGCCTCCCCCTTCACACACACAGTGGCCCCTTACATACACATAATACACACATGCGGTGGCCCCTCACATACAGAGCTGGATTAAGGCTTTGGGGGGCCCGGAGCACTTAAGGCAGAGGGGCTCCTATGATGTAGCATGGTTATCATTTTACACAAATAAACAGGCAATAAAGTGTGCACTACTGTTAGAAGCACACAGCTCTGCCTGCACAAGCAGTACGTGGTGAAGTAGGACATACCTCCCAACTGTCCTTTTAGTCGGACCAAATCCTGACTAAGCGAGACAGCCACCCAAATTCAGGGCTGTCCCATCAGATTCAGGACAGTTGTCAGACTGTCCTGCTCTCTCCTACCTGTCTTGGTCACTTTCATCACTTGTAGCAGCTGGTTTCTTTAGCTCAGTTCCTTCTTGTCTTGATCCTGTGGATCCCTATTTTGAAAAAAATGGGTACATGAGATTTAGAAAACTCCAACCAGCCCCGTTGTTAAATCAATAGCACTCACGCTTTATAATTAGGCCTCCCCCCACTCCCAACAATAATATTCACATTTAATAAGTAGACCTATTTCCCTCCAACCAGCCCCAACATTAAATTGACAGTATACCCATTTAATCAAAACTTATTTCCCTCCCTCCAAACAGTCCCAGCAATAAATAGCATTTACATTTAATATAACCATTTTCCACAACCATCCCCGGCAATGAATAATTCATATTCACATTTAATAAATAGCCCTCCTCCCCAAAATCAGCCCCATGTTCAATTAATAGCCCCAAACCACCCCAGCATTAAATTAAATATTCTGTCACCTCACCTTAAATAATAAGCCCCCACCCTCACTCCACCATTAAATAGCCCACCTTCCACACTATATTAAGATCCTCCTTTCCCTCACACGCCTAATTAAAATACTGCAGCCACACACACTTTATTAACAAACTTTCACTACCCCCCCCCCCCAGCAGCCATAGTCACTCACTCAGCCCCCCCCCCAGCCGCAATGTTCACTCACTCAGCTCCCCCCCACAGCAGCCATGTTCACTCACTCAGCTCCCCCCCACAGCAGCCATGTTCACTCACTCAGCCCCCCCCAGCAGCCATGTTCACTCACTCAGGCCCCCCCCCAGCAGCCATGTTCACTCACTCAGCCCCCCCCCCCCCCCCACAGCAGCCATGTTCACTCACTCAGCCCCCCCAGCAGGCAGCCATCTTCACTCACTCAGCCCCCCCCCCCCACAGCCATGTTCACTCACTCAGCCCCCCATGTTCACTCACTCAGCCCCTCCCCCCACAGCAGCCATGTTCACTCACAAATGTCTTGCTATTGCCTTGATGAAGTAAAATAACTCTGCATCCATTTTATTTGAAATGTAGAGCACAAATTTTTACGATAGCTGATGTTTTAGTAAATTGATGGAAAGTGGATTTCCACATTAAAATGTTAACTCATTGGACTGTATATCTAAGCAACATTTACTAAATATCTTGTTTGATACTTCTGTCTTCTCTTGCGTGTTTTTAGTTATTTATTTTTTTGCCATGCAATACAATACAAAGTTGATCTCTGGATAGGTTTGTGCCCATTGCAGAGAGCCCAGAGGTTGGAGATAACTAAAAGAAGCTACACCCCCCCTCCCCTCCCCTGTACACATGTTCACTTATTCCCCGCGGTGAAGTCTTCTTTACTTATTCCTCCCCCTCCAGTACCTGTCCCTATCCCTCGAACGGAATAAAGACTCTAAGAATAAAGACGATCAAAAACACTCACCTCATCAGCCTGCAGGAATTTACTCTGCGCCGCACTCAACACATTGCGAGTGCACGTCAGCCAGCCACCACACTAGCCCCTCTCCCCTCTCGCGGCATCCGACCTCCCACTCCCCCGACTCGCCCCCCACGTGTCGCGGGGGGAGGGGGGTGCCGCGAGTCGGGGGAGGGGACACAATTATTTTTTTCTAAAAAAAAGTTTTTTTTTCTTTTTACTCTGTGCCAGAGGGGAAGGTAGCGGGCGGCTGCTGCGCCCCCCTCGGGCTTGCGCCCTGGGCGACGGCACCGCCCGCACCACCCTGGTTACGGCTCTGCTCAATACCATCAAGGCTAGTTACACTGGATTTGGATGGAGGACATGAACCTTCGTGAAGGAGGTCTGGCAGAAGATGTAGTGGTCATGGTTGTTTCACAAGGCATCTACCAGGACACTGGCCAGAATGGAAGGATTGGTATCAGTTCTGCCTACTCATTTTTGATCTCTCTCAGCAAGTGTGCAATGAGAGGAAAGAAATGACTCAGCTGGAACATCCATAGACCTGTCAACGCACTAATTTCCTATGTCTTGGGAGCTTTGTTTCGATAGAAGGCGCTGGGTACCTTGTTATTCTTGCTTGTTGCAATATTGTCCACTTAAGGAAGCCCGACCTTTCCTATTATTAGTTGGAATACTTCCTGATGGAGTCAAAGACCATCTGCTATGTTTGCCTGCTACATGCAACTCTGAGTGAGACTTATCTGTCCATGACTCGATTTTTGCTACTTCCACTGTTATGGTTCTTCTAGTACCTCCCTGGTGATTTATGAGACTACAAAATTCTGGTCGTCTGAGAATAGTCTCCAGTATTTACTCAAGGTCCTTTCTTGTTTCGTGACCAGATCCCTTGTGCCATTACAGAAGATGGGTAACACAGTAGACTGGGGAGCCAATTGAGTGAAATTTTGCTTTTAATTTCCGACTTTACCACCAGCTGAGAGAGACTGCTTGGTGGGTCTAGTTAGTGTGATCACAATCCAGAGAAATCAGTTTGTAGCTCCACACAGATTCCACACTGACCTTGCACAGGGAAAGACCCCTATGGTGGAGGAACACATTCCAAACAATCAAAATCCCCACCTTATTGTTACTTGGCGACAAGTTTGATTGATGGGTCAGGTACCGGATTTTGACCACCTCTCTTTTGACAAAGATACCTTGTTCTGTTTGTTATTTAAAAAAAAATTAAAAAATCCCTAAACGATTGGACTTAGATGGTGCCTGTCATGGATAAACCTGTCAAGTTTCTTTGAAGTCCAGAACAATGCAAAAGGCTCCAGATGATTTTCTGATGAGGAAGAGTCTGAATTAACAGCATGTGCTCTCTTGACCTGCAGGATCAAGATGAACTACTCAAGCTTTCCTTGAAGTATGCATACTGTTGAGCAAGGCTTATATTTTCACTGGGGCTGATTAAGCCTTGGCTTGGACAAAGAACTTTCCCCTTGGATACTGATGGAATTCTCTGTTGTATCCAATTCATACAATGTCCAAAACCCATTGATCTGCGAGTTGTTACATATTTCTGCATATTGACGGATTCTTCACCCTAATGGTGTCACCTGGTACTGACCTTGGCAATAGTCATTAGGAAGTCCTCCGATTTGTTATGGCTCAGAAGTTTGAATATTCCAACAGACTAGAGGTAGAAGGAACACACTGCCTGGTGTATCGCCTTACTGGCATATAACTTTGCATCTTGAACGGATGAGAAGGGAGACTATTTTAACCTCCTATCTTTGGCAAGCGGTTAGATTTACCCACAGAGGCCTTCTGTATCATGGTTCACCAAAACTCTGCGCCTCTGCATAATCTCAATACTATTCAATGGGTATAGCATGTTGATCTCGTCTTTGACATCTGTATAGTCTGTTGCCATAATCTGAGTGCTCTGGCTACTGAAGCCATGATTTCAATGTGGCTTGGGATACATATGCTTTTTAAAACAACTATTCATATTTCTATCAATGAGGACCTTCAGAGGACCCCCATCCTCAAGAGGGATAGTAGTAGTAAGCACAATAGCTAAAGCAGTGTTTAACTTGGGAGTTAATCTCCACTTCTGCGCCTCTATATCACTAAACTGATACACGTTCTAATCTCACTGTTAGACAGCTTTCCATCTGTACCCATTCCTTACAGATAACTTTTCTTCACTGCTTTTTTAACACATGTGGGACCTTGCTCTATTTATGCTTTGCATAGCACATATCTGACTTGGTCACAAATTATTCTTTCATCTAGGCCAGTGGATCCCAAACTTTCTTAGTTTGAGGCACCCTTAGGGTCTCCATAATTCATTCAAGGCACCCCTAAGCCAAAATAATTACCGAGTAGTCACCTGCCTTACTTACCATCAGCCCTCGCCACAGCACCCCAGGGAGGTCGCCGCGGCACCCAGTTTGGGAACCACTGATCTAGGCTATACATTTCTTAAACTGCTCAGTGGTTTGAATTTGTCCTTAAGTTTGGAAACTACATAGTACAAAAAGACCCCTTTTTTGCTCCCCTTCCCTTACAGAGACTCAAAAGAAGTACTTAAAGGACAAGATATTACAAACACCTACCATGGAAACAAGGCAACAATAATGCACCCCTAACTTAGAGGTTTACCTAGAGTGGGTGCACTTCAGCTCTTTGGGATTAGACTCCAGCACCATCTTACACAAGGTATCTGGCTGCTGTACACTAAAATTCAGTGAGGGTAAGAGTGCTCACACTACAACAACAGAGAATGCTAAAGGAGCTCCAAGTTCTCATTCAGCCTGGTCCTCCGTTTCGGAGTCACGTGACCTCTTGACATGGCACAAGCTTGCAGGACCTGACATTGGGGGGCTGGCACGCCATTTGAAACTAACCAGTTTTGCTACTTGTGGGAGCAGATTTGGTGTTCCCTGCGGCGCCAACCCTGTCCTGGCTTGCATAACGGGATGTTTGTCACCCGGACCTGCAAATCAGGTAAGCTCCTATGCTATCTAACTAGAAACAAGGAAAATACATAGAAATAAGAGGAGCCGCCTTGCATACTTCTGGGGCCGATATTTGTTTATCTTATTTCTATCTTAATTAGAAGGGAACGTGCCCATAGTGACGGCTGTCATGGAGGATTGAAGACGGAAAAAAAATATGAAGTCAGAAAATTGTGTGAGCCCAAAAATGTAACCACTTGTCTTGGCACTTCTAAAAGAATACGTCTTAACACAAGTCGTACATTTCCTTTATTAACAATCCATTTAATTGAACCAATGGCTCAACCAAGCTATGCTCTAATGATATAGAGTGAGAATTGATCCATCTGACTGCACTGTTCACACGTGCTTATACTGGGCCTGCTACAGGAAGTATAAGAAAATATAAGTACTAAAGTACTACTGCCTATAAATTAATGAAACCTGTTCCCCTCTGTATAATTCGTGCCTCCAATTACCAAACTGTGTGACCATGACAACGGAACTCAACGTTCCACTAACGTTAACCTACTGATAAGATCCAGCATAGACAGAGTTAAACAGAGAAACACAGATCGATCAAATCTTGGTATTACTTACATTCACCACAACCTTGACTTCACGGTACTGAGCTTCAAAGAATATTCCAGCATTCTCCAAAGCTTCAGTTAAAGGTGGACCATTTTTCACCTGCTTGTCAAGAATATTCACAAATTCTTCAAGTTTTGCGCTAGCTTCTTCAAAATCTTTGGAAAACTTCTTTCCTCCAGCCTTATCTAGAATTTATTAGAAACATGGAGAAAAGGTTAGAAAAATGAGGTCATTTTACTCACTGTAAAATCCATTTATCTAAATCCATTAAGGGAACACTGCTTAACCGTGGGGTAGAGCGCTGGGAGTAAAGTAAGCCACCAATTATACACTAAAACTTGTTTAGACTCCACTCGTTCCCTTCTATGCCCTTCCACTAAGCCCTCCGTTTCTTTAACTAACAAAGCCCATATGATAGGACAGAACTAATCAAACAAGAAAGCTTAACTGTAAAACGGCAAAAAAATAAAAAATTAAAACAGGGATCCCCAAATAGGTTGAGAGAAAGTGTTTCTACAGCAAGTACAAAAATCTTCTTATTCAGTATATTTGGGGGGACACCGCTTAAGCTTAGGGACATTCCAAATTCGATCCTAGAGAAAGACACACTATGACACAGCTGAACGCAAAACTTTTGACCCAAACCTGGCTTCTTTGGAAACAAAGACATTGAACCTGTAGAATTCGGTAAATGCAGAAAGAGGACCAGGATGCTGCCCGACAACTGTTCAACCTGAAGCTTCATGCCACGTTGCTTAGGAGTCACAGACTGATCTAAGAGTAAGCCGTTAAACCATCCAGAACAGGAGTCCCCTCTGAATATAGCTTTGATCCATAATGAAACAGAAGAGATGATGGCTGGCAATAAAATACTGTGTCAATGAACAACGAGGCTATCTGTTCTACAAAAGGATGACCTGTCTACATAAATCCTCAAAGCTAACCATATTTATCAGGTAGAGAAATTCTTCATTTCTAGACGCAAGACCTTATCCTAGAGTAATGTAATAGTTCATATAAAATTTGAACACCTTGGACTGGTAAGAAGGCGCACAGAACCATTGTAAAAAGGCAGAAATGGCCTGCAAAAATAGCAGACAATTCGGGCATCTTGCTGTCAGTAAAAAGGACACCCGTCGAGTTTAGGAATAAGATCAATAGATTTGAGGGGCTCTAACTGCAGCTTCTGTAGCATAGAAAGGACAAAAAGCTTAGGTCCCAAGGAATTACAAGCAAGAAAGGTCTGCACCTCAGGAACAGAGGCCAGCTTTTTCTGGAAAAAAAAATATTGAGGGGTTACATTTGGGACTGAGAGGCTAAACACAACCCAATATGTAGGCCACCCTGTTAGGTGATCAAGAAAGCTCTGTGGTAATTTTTAAGGGAGACTGATTTTCTGGCCTTGACCATGGTCTGATTGACTTCACTGATAGCCCCCTTAGCTTGAAGAATCATGGTCTCAAAAGTCATGCCGTTAAAGCAAATAGAGCCCAACTTAAAAACATTCTCAGCATGTCAACAAAAGCACCATTTATGTTCTATGACCATCTTAGCTAGTCTGACGGTACCAAAACTACTGGGACAACCTCTCTTGGCCTTCTTTATTATCCTAGGACGCCTGGGGACTGAAGGGAAGATATACACTAGTTGATTCTTTCAGGGGACTGTCATGGCATCCCAACAGGAATGCATCTAATCCTTTGTTCTTGCGCAGTATTGAGTTACTTTGTGGTTCAGCTGAGCCACCATTATATCGACCTTCGGCTGACACCACCTCTCCATATACTGGTACAAAACCTCAGGATGGAGGGACCATTTCCTAGGATGAATGGCATGCTCACTGAAGTAGTCCTCCAAGTTGTCCACCCCTGTAATAAATACCAGAGATCTCACTGGGACAACTTTCAGCCCAGGACATAATCTGGGCTGTCTGCGCCAGAACGCTCTTGAAAGCTGAAGAACTGCTTGGGTGGATGTCCCAATAGTAACCTTGTTTTATGATGCCACCAATCCATGAGTCCAATGAAGACCTGATCCACAGGTTCCAAAACGAGACATTCTCCACCATGGATTTTTCTCGGTGGGGAGGGACCACTTCATGGGGACTGTTTAAGTGAGACTGAGGGGCATTGGACTGGCCACCTCTCACAGAAGTTCTACTAGCTTTCCATGAGAAAAAAGTACCAAAATCTCTGGCCTTGTTGTATACAAAAACTGGGAAACATTTCCTCCTGTGGCCTGAGAAAGGAACCTGTCCAGTTCTGGAGCGAAAAGGACAGTCCACATCCCTTAAAAGTGTAATACATTCAGAGCCCATTTGGACTCCACATTTCCCTCTCCACTTACTTGGTGCAGCTCCCTTGTGATCAATGTCACAGCCACTGGCGGTACTGTATCCCCCAATACCCAGAAGCCAAGGAAGAGCACCGACAGCCCCGTCTCAGCGTGACAGGAAGAGACTAGGACTTATGGATACTCCAGCTCCTGGAATGCGTTTTGGTGCTGCACTGAAAGGTAGCCACTGTTACCATACTGCTGACCAGGTAATCCCTCCAGAGAGATGGGGGTGGCAAGAGAAGTCAGAACAGTACTTCTACCAGTATTATAAAGAAAACAGTGGTAGTGTAAACCAAAAAGCAAAAATAAATCAAATAAAATCGCTATAACAAAAATGGTGCCCTACTCCATAGGATTTACAGTGGAGGGATCTAGAGGGGAAGAAACAGAGACCAAACAAGTTTAAGTGTAGAATTAGTTCCTTACTCCCAACACAGCATCCGCTATACCCCATGGTAAGCAGTGTCCCCCAAATAGGATGAATGACGATCAACAGATAGAAACATTTTTGTTAAATCTAAGCATTCACATAACATACCTTTTAGACGTTTCAATGTCTCTGTGCTGCACACGTCAACTCTCATATTTGAGAGTTGCTTTTCCTTCAATTCAACATGGTCCACAGATCGCTTGTATGACAGCAAGTCATCGATCACACTTTGGGGCTAAAGGGGGAAAGAACAGAAAAGGTTCCAGAATCAGTAACTAGAAGGATTGCATATTAGAAACATACAAACATATTGAAACCTGGTAAAAATCCATTTATAATATTTAACATGTTAAACAGCCAAATTCTCATTTTAGTTTTTTCTTTTAATCTTTGTTCGAATCTCACTATGATGTATCTTTCAGTAAAATAAATCTCTATTTGTAAAGTTATATAATTGCCGAGTGTGGTCAGGACAGGCTTTACTTTGCAGTTCTGCTACACAGACTTGCAAAGGTGATTTACAGATTATTCTTTTACTGTCTCTAACATACTGACCACTCCTACTGGTGCTATCGACCACTCACTGACTTATCACACCACTTTGGTGTCCCCGCTTGCAGGAAAGCAGCGATTTTCCTCCCAGGAAGCAACTGCTAACTTCTGGATGGTTTATGCTGCAGCAGTTTTTTTGCAGTCCTGATAAAAAATAAGTGGTCAGATCAAACCAGGCAGTCACCAGCAGTGTTGGCTCAGCATGCTAGATTTAGCAGGACAGCCAGAGGGTGAATTAAAAGGTAAGCTCTTATGTGAAGGTTGCATGATTTCAGCAGATAAGGAGCCTTACAGAAACAGAGTAGGATCTTTAGAATGAGTGGTGTTCATCACTATATAGCTCTTAAATGAGCACAGCCAGATAGATACACATGGAATACACACTTTACATGGAGCTTTGCTGCCCTATTACCAGCTGACAGTTTTTCTACACAGGTTGGCAAGTGGTAGAAATCCAGCCACCTAACTCGTTTATAACCTGTCCAGGTTGGTTTGTTTACATTGCAGATGAATCAGTCTTAGTGGGACTTAGTGGCGGTGGCATTTCCCCCTCCTATCCATGCACTAGCAGGGGGTGCGTGTGGGGGATGGGAAGGAGCAGCCCCCGATATTCCATGACGGCATTAAGATTGGACTTTGATATCAGAATGACGCCCCAATCACCACTGGACAGCCAACGTAAGCTTTCAAATACATTTATTGCCGTTTACATTACTATACAGGTGTACAACAGGTTAACCTAATCATTAAGATGCCAGAGCATGTGCATGAATGGGGACACGGGGACCTGGTCACAGTGTAAAAAAGCCTAAATAGTAGTAATGCATCAAATTTATATAGTAGTGCTGGTCTCTTCAAATTGAAAATGGATATCTAGAACATAAAAATGCCAGTGAACAATATTTATCATTTATTCACTTGGAGGACAATGAGACCAAGAGGTTTAGAGGCTCCAGTCAAGGACACTGCTTTTACCCATCTGCTTTTTACTGTGTTTTTACTTCTAGTTTACAGTTGTATTTCCTGCCAGTTATTTGAATTTACTGCATTGGTTGTTTAAATTTACAACAAACACTCAGCTAGAGCTAACAGCCTCGCCGTATTATCAGCAGAGGGATCCCCACCACAGGCAGGGTCCGGAAACCCTGCGCTGACACCACACCATCTGGTGCGGCAGTGCCATATAGAGTAGCAGCAGCAGCATTGTGGCAAGTGACTCCCAGTGCCAGGAGGGGAGATACAAAACAGCCACAGTCACAGGAGCCTAGGACCTATGAGGCAGGTGTCAGCAGCTTTAAACTTGCAGTTCTGCACAAGGCCCTGGCTAAGAGTGTAGGGACTGGTTAACGTTTCATTTCCTTAGGGGCCCTTCACAAACAAGAACCTGGAAGCAGAGTTCTGATCTAGTATATTCCTCCTATGGAGAGGTAGGCGAGTGTCTAACATCGAGGACTCGTCTGATTTTTCCAGGACCTTTCCCTGCTTCCACTTGAGTATATAGGCAGTAAAAACGTGTTCCGAGGTACTCCTGGAAGGGTTACAGTCCAAGGTCAAAATTACGGACAAAGATCTTCAGCTTCAGGGTCTAGGCGAACTATCTGGCTCAAAGACTTGAGGCAGACTGTGCCTGAGCCTATGTAGTAATGGAAATCCGTAATGGAAATCCACCAGAAAAAGCATGAGAGGTGGCAAAAACCAACCATGGGGGAGCCACAAGGAGCCTCCTTGCAATGTATGAGATCACAAAGATGCGCAAGGCCGAACAAAATGCACCAGTAATATCTACACTGTTCATTCCAGGAGTGGAACACAGAGAGGGTGATTACCTCTGCAGGCATACCAGAACATTGAAATATGGGATCAGCTGGTCATCTATATCTTGGCTGTACCACAAGGAAAAACATTTTGCCAGATATCAGCAGGCAAGACTCTTCTGTGGGATTTTAGTTAATCTGTTCAATGATGGCAATGTTGCCACAGGTTCTCAAACAATGAAAGAGAAAGGTCCGGGTGATGTTGGTAGCACCTAACTGAACAAGGTGGTTTGGTACAGGGACATTCTCAAGTTGTTGGCATCTTCCCCTAAGAAAGGATTTGGTACGGACTATAAATCATTTATTTGGATGCTAAGTCTTCACATAACAGGATTAACTATGATGAACAAAAGCTGCAATTAATTGTTACATCTAATCTAAAACTGCTGTCAAATAAGGAATAAAAGTATTTATTAATATGCAGTGTGAGATGTACCCATTCAGAATTTTCATTCAAATTTGCTTATAGACCAATGCATACTCTAACTGAGAACACTAAAAGGTCATTTTCATTTCACACAAATGCACCTATGGGTCTTCCTTGTGCCTAATCTAGTACACACCCACATAAAAAAACAATTTTGTCAGGTTCATTCCAATTACTGACAAAGAATTTAATTAAATCCCTACTTTAACTCAGACAGACACTGAATATGAATCTTACCCTAAATTCAGCCACAATCTTTGACTTTAAAGCGGCTTTAGGATTCACTGGCGGAGCTGAAATATAAAAAAGTATTAACACCATATGATCAACTTAAAAAAAATATATATATATAAAAATAGAAAAAGTTTGCACAGAAACTAAACAGCTTTACATTTCTGTACCAGTTTCAGCAAGTTAAAATTCTTCTCTGTATCATTCCAAAAGAAAGGAACGATGGTTTGGGAGCTGCGAAAAAAAGACACACACGCAATAGCGCAACAGCTTTAAACAGTTTATTTCACCAAATAAAACACACTTTGGCTGGATACACACTACAGAAAATGTCTCCCGATGCAATATCCGTAATGATTTTTCAACTGACTGAATCAGAATGCAAATTCATGTGTGCACACTATATATGTACGTTTTAAAAGATATAACTTCAGATATGTGCTCTACAGCTGTCATAAAAGTCGGCTGAAGAGATCAGGACTCTAAAGTCTATGGAGATCCTGACCGTGAGAGTGTGCAAGATTGGAACAACGTTATTCCAGGGATGAACAAGATTTTTAGTCCAGTTTAAAAATCTCTTAATGATACAATGGGCTTTGGAACATCGTTCATTACTGCAGCATACACTATTGTGATAATCAGGCCAACTGGACGTTTATCGTCCGATTGACCCAATAATCAGCTGAAAACACTGTGCCCAGTTTCACGACAGAAAATGGAAAGACAAGTTTAGACGAACCAAACTATGTTTTATCAAGCCAAGTAAATGGAATACTATTGTTCCTTCTGACACAAAAAGCAACATAAGAGAGTGTCCAACATACAGGTCCAGTTTCCATATGAAGCAGCACCAGCAGGAGCCCGAACAGTTTCATCTGGTGAACTTCACCTCAAAATGGTTTAGGGTCCTCTAAATGTGTCCCTGTACCAGAAGTTCCTCCTTAAAAAATCCATTGAATTCGATATCTGGTCAAATGGCACATTCAACCATAATCATAAAAGCCCTCTTAGATCTACCTCTGACCTGCACCTTGTCTTGTCTTTGGTAACCACCTCTCACTCCTGGCCTACAAGACTTCTCCTGTGCTGCTCCCCACTTATGGAATTCCCTACCACACTCAGACTTTCCCACAGCCTTCAAATCTTTAGATGCTATTTGAAAACCCATCTCTTTTTTAGAGGCGACGTTATCCTCGATAACACTATTCACACTAATGCACCCTCACAACTATCCCAATCTCCACTCTGAGCCACACTTATTCCTCTTGTTTCAGTCGTACCCTCTTCCCTTTAGAATGTTAGCTCTCTAATGAGCAGGGTTCTCCATAACCTTTGTTTTCATGTCTCCATTCATTTTGTCTACCTTGTCTGTTCTTGTTTTACGTATGTCCTTGTCTTTCCTACTGTACGGCGCTGCAGAGCACTGTGGCACCTTACAAATCTACAATAATAATAAAAGCACGGATCTTTTGAGAAATAGAATTATACCCCTAAATACAATCAATAAACAAACTGAACATCTGCTGAAAGGGGTAGCACGGTGGCTCAGTGGTTAGTACTTCTGCCCCACAGCACTGGGGTCGTGAGTTCAATTCCCGACCATGGCCTTATCTGTGAGGAGTTTGTATGTTCTCCCCGTGTTTGTGTGGGTATCTTCCGGGTGCTCCAGTTTCCTCCCACACTCCAAAAACATACTGGTAGGTTAATTTGCTGCTATCAAAAATTGAACTTAGTCTCTCTCTCTCTCTGTGTGTGTGTATGTTAGGGAATTTAGACTGTAAGCCCCAATGGGGCAGGGGCTGATGTGAGTGAGTTCTCTGTACAGCACTGCGGAATCAGTGGCGCTATAGAAATAAATATATTTTATCACCACCATTTAACACTATTTAAAAAGTGTGTTACTGGAACATTTCCATTTGCAAAATAAGAGCGTATTCCTGTTGGAGGCACTCAAACACCAGTTACAGTATTCAATTAATATGGGTTTTTGGTATTTTCCTGAGAAAATAAGGGTTAATATACCTGGGGGGTTGCTGGTATGGTAACAGGGAAATTAGTAACCATCATGGAGAAAATATATATTCCATAGAGGCTGCATGCCTAACTATAAAGGAGTGCATTTCTGTAAGGTTACAAAGCTTTCTTCTAGGCACTAGCAATTTGAAGTTTCGCAGAGTTGCAAAGACTTGCTTATGGATCCGACAGTCTGGCAGAGTAAAAAGGTCAGTGGGTCTTTGGGTAACTGAACATCAGTAACCGTGCAATGCTATTTGTCCTCAGATATAGTAGTAACTCACTGTGCAAATATGAGGACTTTTCAACATTTATTCATATATTGATCATTATCAAACATCAATCTATTTTATATTTCCAGCAAACAGGGCATCTTTCAAATGCACAATACAGGGTGTGCCACAGTGGAGAGTTAACATTGAAACCATATCAATGTTAACTCTTCTCCTGTTGTATAGCGTCACTAGTCATTAGGGCTTTTCCACAGTGAAAACTATTATACATATTGACAATCCTTTTAACTTTCAGATGCTTGCTGCATTTTAATTGCTGCTCTTACACCCCTCAGGCCATACAGATTAACTCACTGCCTCTATTCACTATTGGTTTCTCATTTGGGCAGCACTGTGGCTCAGTGGTTAGCACTTCTGCTTCACAGCACTGGGGTCACAAGTTCAATTTATATGTTCTCCCCGTGTTTGTGTGGGTTTCCTCTCACTCCAAAGACACACTAGTAGGTCAATTGGCTGCTATTAAAATGACCCCAGTCTCTCTCTGTATGTATGTGTGTTAGGGAATTTAGACGAAGCTCTAATGGGGCAGGGACTGATGTGAGTGAGATCTCTGTACAGTACTGCGAAATTAATGATGCTATATAAATAGCTGATGAAGTCATTCTCTATGATCTATAAGTATTGTTTCTCTTACACCAATTCATACTAATTAGCCCACTTTCTGCTTATTTCTCATGTCATTTATTGAATTTACTCTGTATATATTCTGTTATCTTGCTCACCACTGAATTGCATTTGTGTGATAAATACAAGAGGTACTCTGTGCTACCATGTATCCCTGATTCAAAGTCAGCTTAGATCTGTCTCCATTATACCCAGCGTATGTTTCACATTTTTTTGTCTTTTCAGTGACTAAGAACTGTTGAACCATTACAAGCCATATACATTAAATGGCACAAACTGAAAGTATTATTTCTGGAGGCAATTACATCTGCTACACGAACAGGAGAACTACATGCGTTTGGTTCCTTGACCCATTTCTTGAACATTTTTCCAGTGAGATAATGCAGAGGATAAATGCAGCTTTACTACCTTTCAGCTAAATTAGGAGATTATATTGTTGTCTTTCTGCTTATTGCCAAGTAATAATGCCTGTAGGAACACGTGTGCATGCTCCAGAGATACACTTGCCAGAAGGATGGTGGCATTGCTGCACAGGCCTGTAAGGAGTACAGTCTTGACATGCCTGATATTGAGGGCACATTCAACTAGAGCGACGGTAACCTCCTGGGCATGCAGGGCCTAGGCTTAAACAAGCAAAATCTGCCAAACGGCAACGTGATCACACTTTTAAAAGATTACTTTTTTGGATGTGACATTGGCTAAAAGGTGCTCAGATTGGAAGAAGAACCCTTCAGACTATAGATGAATTAAATAATACTATTTCATGATTGGTTTCACTTCTTGAGCTCATCCTATGTTATTGCTTGCGTACATCCTATTTGTGAGGAGTAAACAAGTTATATTTGTTCCTCCTGTCTTGGAAGGAATCTATGGAAGCCCCGATACTCAGAAGCAGCTTGGGAAGTTACTCCCACACCTGGACGGAGGAGGAGTCACGATATATACCTCAAAGGTGTTTCCTTTTCCTGACACTGCTCAGCTGACTAGGGTATTAACCCATTCATTAGGGTGTAATAAGAGTCCTTTGAGAATATTAAATAGTAAAATATATTTTATATACAGCCTACAAAACTGATATTTCACTATCCTTTGGGAATCCTCCAATGCATCCAATTATAGCAGGCAATAGTTCAGAGGACACATGCGTCAGACTACAGTGATGTATTATTCAAGAAATGTGTAATAATGCTTCCTTCCCATTTGAAGAATACCACATCTACCCTACAAACTCTGTATGGGCTAAAGGTTACATCAAAAAGGGCTCACGGCATGCAGGGAATTTCTAGATAACATTAATTTAACAGACCATAAATCATTAATTTGCAAATTTTATTTATATTATAACTATATGTATTTTATCTGCAAAACTGTAAATATATTGATTGGGGAGGTTCAATTATTTTTTCAGTTTACGTATCAAGAGACATTGTAGCAAGGTGGAGGTATGTGTCCACCAGTGACCAACGCTTGGATATATAAACAGCTATTTATATGCAACGTTCTAAAGTTAGGTACCCAAAGAACAATTTATACGAAGCTCTACTATGATTAAAAATAGGAAAGACCTCTGTTGAAAAAGAAATAGACACCGTGAAATAATATGGTACCATCTTTTTTCATTTTTAAATTGTGATGAGTTGATTTGTAAAGTATTGAATAAACACTGAGACGTCCTTTTGTTGTATTCAGTCCTTCTTACTATTTTACTTAAGAAACCAGAAACTTTATCTTTCAAGTTCCTGGACCTTTTTTAAAGAAGTGGCCCTAACCTTTTAAGTACTATAATAAGAATAAAAACATTACATTGATAGGACAAGTAGTATGTGGCTGTTTTAGCTGCAACTACTGAGGGGTATGTAAACTGGCTAACCCTCAAAAAAACAATTTACAGACTCCAAAAACCCCAAGACATACAAAATGAAGACCTTAATGAATTGTATAACATGTTATCTAATTTACTAGAGTGGCCCTGTGGACTTGAAATGACCAAACGACACCTAAAATTAAGAATATATTAGAAATATTAAATGCTTTGAAACAGAATGTTCTGTGATTTTATTAAGACCACAGTCAAGTTACTTTTAAAACAATGAACACCTTTGTATTGGGGAAAGCAGGGGCAAATTAGATAAGACACTGTACAAGGAGGAAATGTTTTGGCTTTTTTGACCCAATCTCCTTTCGGTTTAAATGATGCATTTGAAATCGCTTAAGATTTGATTTATGCATTTAACCCCCTTGGGTTGCTACACTGACAATTTATGCTAGCCACGGCAGAAGATTACTTTTCTCAGCACACCTACTGCGGGGAACATTGTGGGGTAAGTTAGTGGGACCCTCTACCAAGTCTAACGAATAAAAAGTAATAGCACTTCAGAGACGGGGACATTCTAATCACGAACAAGGAAGCTATTAGACTGGGTTTTCCAACAGCATGCACAGTTACAGACACCCTATGAGGTATATATATAATAGACTCAACGATTTCTCAAAAGAGCAAAAACTATTTATATAGAAGTGTGTCACGATAGCCTCTGTACACCCTAGCGATAAAAATCTACCAGACGAACAGCACCAGGCTCCTGCTGGTGTTTCTTCATATGGTGAATGGACTGGTATGGTGGACAGTCATTCATATTGCCTTTGTGGCAGAAGGGACAATTGGATTCCAGCTACATAGATCACTAAAACAAGTCCATTTCAGATAAGCTTATTATTTATCTTTTGAAAGTGCATTACATATTACATTGTGAAAATTCAATTCAGATGAACTCAAATTAATGTTCTATTTGGTACGAGGCTACTAATTTTGCACAAATCCCCAGTGTCATTTTAAGTTCACCATTAGGCACCTCATCTTTTCACAGGTTATTTTTTTTTTTACACTGATGAAACAAGCGGTGTGTTTAAAGGTGACTGTCTTTATAATTAAGGGAGTAATCTGTTCGTGTTACTTATATATATTTTGATTCCAGTCAATATGGAATATAATATATATATATTATTTTTTTTTGACACATCTGTCTCTAATTATGTATAAGTATGGTCTTCGTGATTAAAGTGTGCACCTGCATCTGGATTGTGTATTATATTAAAAGGCGCTACACTGATGTGCCTGAAAGTACATTAGGAAATTAGGGTATGTACAGCACTGCTCTTTGGATTTTTGTTTTGAAGGCACTGCCCAGCATCCAACTCAGCTATCCATAGGTGTCGTCTGGTTACCAACAATACTACTTGTAGTTTAAAGGCACTAAATGATGTCCCATATAATAAAATTATAAATGTTTAGTATAGGTACCCATCTGAATGAGGTCACCTTGAAGTGGTAGATGGGTACCCATATTTTGACCAAAACAACAAAGAACCTTGTGTCCATTCTAGAAGTTCTATTATATGAATATTACTGTAGAGCTTAACGTACATCTGTATCTAATTATGTATAAATATGTTCTTCGTGCTCAAAGTGTGAACCTGCATCTTGTGACATACACCAATCCGCCACACTAAAACAGCTGACCTGTGGAGGCATGGACTCCACAAGATCTCTGAACGTGTCCTGTGGCATCTGGCAACAAGACGTTAGCAGCAGATCCTTAAGTCCTGTAAGTTTGAGGTGGGGCCTCCATGGCTTGGTCTTGCTATTCCAGCAAATCCCACAGATGCTCGGTCGGATTCAGATCTGGGGAATTTGGATGCAACACCTCAAACTCTGTTATGTTCCTCAAACAGGGGCTGTGGCTACACAGCAAGCTGCGGTACACTGTGTTGACACTTTTCTATCATAACTTTACAAAAATAGTGTCAGCACAGGCATTGGTCCATCCCCATTAATCTCACAACTAAATATTAATATGGGAGGTGCTCTTTCATTTAAGCTGCATACTATTTGTAGAGTTCAGTTCTATCTAATGACCTTATCACTAGCTGCTATGATGATATGCTTAGTTGTTCATATGTAAAGCATTGCTGAGGCGATCTAACAGCACATTTCATAAGACGTGGCTTACCATGCTGTCTGCTGCTAAACTTCTAGGTCTGATGTCACGAAGGACTTACATTTTGCCAGACAGGCTTAATCATAGGAATTAGATATCAATAAAAAGAGGATTTATGTACTTACGTTAAATCCGTTTCTCTGATTCCGTCTGGGGGACACTGCTTTACCATGGGTTGTGGAGGGGAGCTGGGAGTTGGCACCTAACTAGTTAACTTTAGTGCTGGTGATAGACCCCTCCCCTCTACAATCCCCCTGCCTCTTCCTGTACAATCCAGTTAGTTTTAAAAAGCCCCAGGAGAAAAATGGGCAGTCAAACAAGAGCACACAGAAGAATAACAGAAGGGAGGGATCGCAGTGTCCCCCAGACGGAATCAGAGAAACGGATTTAACGTAAGTACATAAATCCTCTTTTCTCTTTCATCCAGTCTGGGGGACACTGCTTTACCATGGGGACGTTCTAAAGCAGCCCCTAAAGGGTGGGACTACTCTGAAAATCCCGCTCGTAAAGCATTACGAGCGAAATTTGCATCTGCTGATGCAAAGACATTAAATTGATAAAATTTAGTAAACGTATGGACAGAGGACCAAGTGGCTGCCCTGCAAAGCTGGTCCGCAGAAACACCATTCCTTGCTGCCCAAGACGCCCCAACCGATCTGGTGGAATGGGCTGTGACTCTCTCCGGCACAGGACGGCTAGCCTTTATATAAGCTTGTCTGATGGTAGACGTAATCCATCTTGCAATGGACTGTTTTGAGGCTGGCCAGCCTCTCTTATTAGCGTCATAAAGGACAAATAGAGAGTCTGTACGTCTAATCTGGGAAGTTCTCCTAACATAAATGCGGAGAGCCCTAATCACATCTAACTTTTCCATCGATTGCTGATCCGTATGGGAAGATGAGAAAACCAGAACTACAATTTCCTGGTTGAGATGAAAAGCCGACACTACTTTTGGTACGAAAGAAGGGAGAGTTCTTAACACCGCTCTGTCCTCGTGGAAAACCAAATATGGTTCCCTACAGGACAGAGCTCCTAATTCGGAAACTCTACGAGCCGAAGCGATAGCCAAAAGAAAGAGGACCTTCCGGGTCAACCACTTTAGGTCTGCCTTACTCAAAGGTTCAAAGGGGGGGCCCTTGAGCATCTCCAGGACCATGTTGAGATCCCAAGGAGCAGTAGGAGAAACATAGGGAGGTTGGATATGTAAAACTCCCTGGAAAAAAGTCCTAATGTCTGGCAATTCGGCTAATTTCTTATGAAAAAATACAGAAAGTGCCGAAACCTGGACCTTTAGGGAACCTAGCCTAAGGCCTGCTTCCAGGCCATTTTGAAGGAAGGCCAATAGACGGGAAAGCTGAAAAGAGGACGAGTGGAACATCCTATTTTCGCACCATCTAATGTAGGCCTTCCAAATCCAGTGATAGATTCGAGAAGAAACAGGCTTCCTGGCTCGCATCAGAGTCTGAATTACACTGGGCGAAAAACCTCTAGCCTTCCAGAGGCTGGCTTCAACGGCCATGCCGTTAAATTGAGCGGAGGTACATTCTGGAAATGGAATGGACCTTGCAGAAGCAGGTCGATTCGATACGGAAGGCGGAACCCCGGCCCTTCCGCCATAGATATGATGTCTGCGTACCACACTCGGTGCGGCCAAGAGGGAGCGACTAGAATTACTGGCAGAAGGCCCTGCCGAACTCGTCTGAGTACTCGAGGAAGCATGGGAATTGGGGGAAACAGGTATCCCAACCTGAATTCCCATGACCGTCAAAACGTCCACTGCCGCCAAGGGATCCCTTGCCCTTGCGCAAAACTTGTGGACCTTCCGGTTGTGTCTGGAGGCCATGAGGTCTATGTCCGGAAGACCCCACCTGAGAACCAGAGACTGGAAGACATCCGGGTGTAGAGACCACTCCCCCGGCATCAGCTGGTTTCGACTTAAATAGTCCGCCTCCCAGTTTTCTATTCCTGGAATGAAAACCGCCGATATTGCTGGGACATATTGCTCTGCCCAAACAAATATTTGGGCTGCAATCTCCATAGCCGCTGCACTCCTGGTTCCTCCTTGTCTGTTGACATATGCCACGGCCGTGGCATTGTCGGACTGAATTCTGACCGGTTGGCCCTGAAGAAAAGACTGGGCTCCCCGGAGAGCCAAGAGAATGGCCTTCAATTCCAAAACATTTATCGGTAGAGTTGATTCCTGAGGCGACCAAATTCCCTGGAGTCGGAGGTGAAGGATTACCGCCCCCCAACCCTTCAGGCTGGCGTCTGTCGTGGCTATGATTCATGACCATTGTGCGAAGGATTTTCCCACGCTCATGTTGTGCGGACACATCCACCACTGAAGAGATTCTCTCGCTTTCTGAGATAGAGAGATCTTTTGACTTTTCAGGTGTAGGTGTGACCCTGACCACTTCGATAGCAGATCCCATTGGAAACATTGAGAATGGGCTCGCCCAAAGGGAATGGTCTCGAAAGAGGCCACCATCTTTCCGAGTAGCCTCATGCACAAGTGCATTGAGGGGCTGGGGTAAGACAAAACCTGGGAGGTTACCGACTGAATAGGGGAGATTTTCTCTGCTGGGAGAAACACTCTTTGCCTCCTGGTGTCCATGATGAGTCCCAGGAATACCATGCGCTGACACGGGATCAACTGGGATTTCTTTGAATTTATTAGCCAACCGTGGCCCTCGAGAACTGCCTGGGTGAGGGACAGGTGATAACGCAGGCAACCTTCTGAGGAAGCCTTGACGAGTAGGTCGTCCAAGTAAGGAACGACCTGAACTCCCTGCAGGTGAAGACATGCTGCCATAACTGACATAATCTTCGTGAAGACCCTTGGCGCAGTTGAGAGGCCAAAGGGGAGGGCCCGAAACTGATAGTGAGCAGATCCTACCGAGAATCTGAGGAGAGACTGTGGTGGATCCAGATGGGAATGTGGAGATAAGCGTCCTTTATATCTATGGACGCCATGAACCGATTTATCTCTAGGCCGTTTATTACTGACCTCAGAGCTTCGATCCGAAATTTGTCCACCCTTAAGTGAACATTGAGGCCCTTTAAGTTTAGGATGGGCCGAAAGGAGCCGTCCGGCTTCTTGACTAGGAACAGGTTTGAATAAAAACCCCTTCCTTTCTGCCTATCTGGCACTCTGCAGATGACCTGCTGGAGTAAAAGAGAAGCAACACAATCCTGTATGGCCCGTCTTTTTAAAAGATCCTGAGGTAGCGGGGTCTGGAAGAAACGCTGTGGAGCCGGGCCCAATAGGTCTATTCTGTACCCCTCTGAAATGATTTTCCGAATCCAAGGATCTTGGGAAGACGCTGTCCACTGTTTCTGAAACAGGGACAGACGTCCTCCCACTGGCGACCCCTGTAGAACAGGTTGGTCGACAGGACGCAGGCTTTTCCTGGGTCTTAGTGGCCTGGCGCTTGGAAGTAAACGAGGATCTTCCCCTAGAGGAGGAGCCTCGGGAATTAGATTGCCTTCCTCTGAAGGACTGACCCCTTTGGAAGGAGGTCCCTCGAAAGGGCTGTCGGAAGGAGCTATTCCTCTGAGCGCGGCTTCTGTTAGCGTATACTGGCAAAGAAGTGCTTTTGCCCTCCGTAGCCTGGGAAATGAGGGTATCCAATTCCGGGCCGAATAAGCCCGCTGCAGAAAAGGGGATGGTTTCAACGGACCGCTTTGACTCTGCATCACCTTCCCAGGATTTCAGCCATAGTGTTCTCCTTGCTGAAATGGAGGCCGCCTGAATGGCAGAGGAAACCGCCGCTGAATTCTGGGCCGCCTCATAGAGATACCCCGAAGCTTCCTTTAAATGCAAAGCAAGGGGAAGGAGCTCGGAGTCCTGTAAAGCTTCTGCCAGCTGGTCTGCCCATGCTTCCATGGCTTTTGCTACCCAGGCTGAAGCCAATGTGGGTCTAAAGCCAGAACCCGCAGCCGCAAATATTGATTTGAGCTGGGATTCTACCTTACGGTCATTGGCGTCTGGAAGAGACGCTGAACCCGGGGGCTGGGAGTAGAGTATGTTTAGCCAGGCGAGCAATAGGAATGTCTACCTTGGGAATACTCTCCCAGCGAGTCGCCTCTTCCTCCTGAAGAGAATACAAAGAGGTGAACCTTTTGGGAATGAAAAACCTTTTCTCAGGTTGTTTCCAAGCCCCTTCAACAATCTCTCTGAGTTCTGCAGAAGGAGGGAAACGGTTGGTTTTTCTTTTGGTCTTTTTGAACAGACTTCTGTCCCTGGGGGAAACCTCCTCCGGCTCTGGGAAGTCCAGCGCCTGTCTAACCGCTAAAACCAAATCATTAACAAATTGGTTTCTAGGGTACACTTCCTGCTCTGAGGAATGACTATGGTCAGCATCCGAATAGATTTCCCCCTCTTCCTCAGACTCTTCCTCCGAATCTGAAAGGACCACAAGGGGATTTACCTCTCTAAGCCTCCTTCTCTTAGCAGGCGGGGCATTAGAGGAATCTAGCAACTGGTTAAGCTTGTTTAATCCCTTCAAAAAGGCTGTAGACCAAGCCGGGTCTGTATTAGCAGGGGTTGGGTCAGCCTGTAATGTGGAAGTTCCCGGCAAACTCGATCCACTGGCATTTGAGAAAGCCTGGGGAACTGACTGCGTATTAGTATTGCTAGCCACAGAGGTTGCCACAGTTGATAGCAACTGATTTGATTGAAAAACCATTTGGGCTAGGGAGGTAACCGACTGTGTTAGGGAGGTTACCCAGGCCGGTTCCTCAGACGAAGGGGCTGTAACCTGCTGGCTTTGCACAGAGGGGGCCCCTGCTTCGCATGCAGAGCGCCATAGGGTCCTTCTGCCCACACGGTAATTTAACATGACATTTAGAACATGTGAAATATTTTGCCATAGGGCCCTTTCCCTTATCTGTCATTTTATATAAAGGAAGGCACACCAATCACACAAAATCAATCTAGCTGAATATACAGATAGAGATAAAGGAAGAGAGAGAGAGAGAGAGAGAGAGAGAGAGAGAGAGAGAGAGAGAGAGTAAAATATTAAAAGAACAGAGTAAATTACAAGTAATCAACTAATGTCTTTGAAAAAGTTGTACTTGAATATTTTAAACACCATAAATATGTTAGGCTAGCAGGAGACTATAATGTAAACCTGCTAAGCCAGTAATAAAACAACGAATATGTGTTTAAATAAGCTTTTACTTAGCCCAAGGGCCACCAAGACAGGGAGAAGTCCAACAGCAGTCTGCTCTCCCTCAGCTCTGTTCCTGTTCCCGGGCTTCTGCTTTGGCGCCAGAACCCTGGGACAGTCCATCTCTCTCTTTCTCTGTAGGAAGGGGGGGAACTCTATGTTTTAGCTCCCCCCTCTTCCCTGATGCCGATGTTCCTGCTTGAAAATCCATAGGAAAAACGGCTTTTGGTGGCAGATTTGTGGAGACCTCTATTAGTTCCTCTTCTCAGGACAGAGGTCTCCGCAGCGGTACCTTTCCGACGCCCCCCTCCTATGTCTGAGGGGGGAATCTTTGTTTAGCCCCCTTCTCCTTGGCGCTGCTGCCGAAATCCAAGATGGCCGCCGCCATTTTCATTATCCGATAACCGGCGCTCTATGCCTGTAATAGCAGCGCCGGTTAACGGGGAGACTGTAGGAGTGCAGTGGTCCATGAGACCGCTTGTCACTCCCTTCAATCAGGCACTTTGTACTTCAGTCCCTGTCAGTGAGAACCGCTGGCTCTCTGCTGACAGGGGAATGCCTGCGCTGCCAAGCTGTGAGTGTGTTCTCTATATTAGAACACACTCCAGCGCTGCCACCTGAAAAAAGTAAAAAGTAAAAGAAAAAAATAAAATTTCTTAACATTAAACTAAGCACTAAACAAAAAGGCTGCCCAACTCCAGGGCACCTAAAAAAAACAGGATTGTACAGGAAGAGGCAGGGGGATTGTAGAGGGGAGGGGTCTATCACCAGCACTAAAGTTAACTAGTTATGTGCCAACTCCCAGCTCCCCTCCACAACCCATGGTAAAGCAGTGTCCCCCAGACTGGATGAAAGAGAAAATGTATTTTAACTATAACTAGAATATCATTGTAATCATGGACTGGAGTGCTCCTATATTCAAACCTTTTCTCTTTGTAAATACTTTTCTATCATAGCCAGCATTACCTTTTTCAGCAATTTGTTCTACAGTAGCTCTTTTATAGGATTGGACCAGATGAGCATCAATAAGCCTTGGGCACCCATAACCGCTTTTGGTAGGTACTACCCACTGCATATCGAGAACACCCCACAAGACCATTTTTAGATGCTCTGACCCAGTCGTGTAGCCATCACAATTTGGTCCTTGTCAAACTCACTCAGATCTTTACGCTCGCCCATATTTCCTGCTTCTAACACGTAGACTTCAAGAATGGACTGTTTACTTGCTGCCTAATGACAGGTGCCACTGTAATAAGATAGCGTTATTTACTTGACTTGTTAGTGATTTTAATGTTGTGGCTGATCAGCGTATATATACACACATACACTAAAGTGGCCTGTGTTATTGGGGGGGCTATTACATAACTGCATATGTAGCAACGATTGAACTGCAGAAGCCATGTACCTTATGTTCAGCACTGATGCAAAAACCATGCTGAGCTTATTGCAGATATAGACGAATGCTCTTCAGATGTTCGTGTTTAATGCCAAGGCGGGTTTAAGGGCTTACATGAATTCAAATTTTAAAGATCATAATTCTGGACATTCATTATGCCAACTGGAAAGCTGACTGCTTGTATTTTTGTCTTGCTCCCAAAGACCACCCATATTCTTTATATAGGTGGTCTTTGGGAGCAAAACAATATACTCATTCATGTATAAAGAAAGTGTTCACTAGAGGGTTCAATAATCTATAAACTTTGGTGATAACACAAGCGATTGAATGCACCTGAACACAATATAACCCACAATAATCACGAGTAAATGACTGCTGAAGTTGACACAATAGGACTAGACATATAAATTAGGTTTATACCATTACACCGCAGGACATTACCTTCTGGTGGTTTCTCAGCAGGCTTAGGACGGGAACTCTTACTTCGCTCTCGTTTACTCCAGCCTCCACCTAAGGTAAAGAAGTCATTAACACACAAAAAATAATGTAACATGCTCCATACCATTGACTGCACACCAGTCACTTAAAACAGTTTGACCTTCCATTAATAATGAAATCTTTCACATAAGTGAACATGCACAATCTCCATCCCACTACAGACATTACACCTCCCCCCACAAATAAAACAATGGAGCTATGTGAAGAGAAAAAAAAAACCGGTCCCTTAAAAAGCAAGTAAACTCATTGCTATTTAGGAAATAGAGGAGCAAAGCATGAATTATTCTCCTGCATTAAACACTCGCAATTGCATTTAATAGGGATGCTAACTATATTTTCCTTTGTTTTCTGTAAATTAATTATTTAGGAAATAAAGTATAACAGTATTCATCTTATAGGAGTTGGCCTAGTTCCTATGAGCCCAACCATAAAATTAAGAGGTGAATCAATCCTGTCACAATATAATAGCTTGAGCTGCGGCCTAACGGCAAGGAGTGATTGGGGAATCATTGTGGTTCTCGGAAAAGGTCATTGCAGATGTGATCAAGTCCAGAGAGTTTCCAAAATATGGAACAGAGCAGCAGACAGACGTATCCTACACAGAGGGACCACAGAACTGTAGCATATATATATATATATGCAGAACATCTGAAACTGGTGCACCTTTAACAGTATGTACCAAATTACAGCTTCACATGAGGAAAGTCCAGAGTCATTCTGTATGTTTTATTATGCTCAGCTGAGGTAACCGGATTTTGTATGTATACCAAATGCAGAGTTCTAATTATATGAAAGCACTGCCTGCACATGGAAGATGAGATTGCTTTCTAGGCTTAGGACATTTATATATATATATATATATACACACACACATCTACCTGGAGGTTTATATCTACAATTTACTTTTGAGCGCACATTTCAGATAGAAGCCAGCATCCAACAGATTGTGCCAATTATCAAACTGCAAGACATTACTTAACGAGCTTCCGTCAAGGAGTGTTTGCGAATGGATTCATGAACAACTAGTTTCACTACAGGAAGTCTGAATTCCGTATGGAGAACAGGAACTACACTCCCGCAACTCATCTTGCCAAAGCACTCAAGAGAATCCGGCGACAGGTAACATCTTTCCATTGTGCCTGTATTCCAGCTGATTTGTGACTGTTTTAGAGTGCTCTTCCATCACTTAGAAACTTCCTATGCAAAGCGTTGTAATAACTTCTGACTTACACTCAGCGCCTATTATCCGGAATCCGAATGACCTGTTATTTTTAACATACATATCGAATCTGGACAGACTTCTTGTGCTCTATTGATTTCATCATTTGTTACATATTTTTGGGTTCTATGAGTGTTATACACATATGAAGCATTTAAATTTATTATATTTTGTGTAATAAAACTTGTTATTTTAAACTTCTTTCACTGATTACTAGACTTTATTTTTAAAGCTTTCACCAAGAGCTGTAGAAAGCATTTGTTAGATCTTAATGTAACAAAGTTTACTGAACACTATATAATAAAATACAGATACACATTACACCAGCACCAAAACATTGAAATATTCACTTTAACTTGCAGCTCCAATGAAAAATTAGCAGGTTAATAAAAATAATACTCACTTAGAGCAGTTCTGAAACTTGCAATAGTGTCCTCCTGGTAAACGTTCCTGTCTTCCCAGATTTTAAAGACTCTGTCCACAGATTTTGAAACAGACTGGTCCCTTTAGGAAAAATATGATTTTATTTATAATGGGTTTTATCAGGTATTTGGGCAAGCAAAACATGTACATATAAATTCACATTACAATGGTTCCGGTCACTTCCAGAAATATCCAGGATTGTGTTATAATCAAGATTTACATGCTCTTTTCAACCAAGGCAACTGGAAGATTAAATGTACATGTGTCATGCATCCTAAGAGAAGACTTCTACAAAGGGATCAAGCTATTTCAAGCAGCAGAAGTGGCAACTCTTCCCGGTAACCTTTTTAGCAGATGGTTATGAGAGATGAAGATCTCAGATCTGACATTAAGTCATGTAGGTGTGTACACGTGAATCTGCATAATCATCAATAAAATAGTTATAGAAATCACATCTGCAGCAATTTTCTGTAGCGTGTACCCAGCTTTTCTTCTGCCAATTCCTGAAAATTACCTGTGTAAAATGGATAACCCTGAGGAAAAAAAAATACCATTTCACCTCCTGCTGTTCACGGCATCTGTCCAGTGGATGAATATTATAATGTCTGTTACTAGAGACACCATGGATAGCTATGGTAAACATAACCTCCAGACTCCTGGAGTATATATAGACGTCCTCTCTAATAGCATTTGCATTAAACATTTATAAGACATAACACAACCTTGCATATACCAACAGTGGCTGGTAATGGTGCCCTGACATTCACTGGTTGCAGAGGGAAAAAAAACATGTGATGTCACATTCAATTTTCTTAATTGTGGGTGGACAAATAGGAGTGATGGAGAGGTCCAGATAAGATACCCATGTAAGCTACAAGAACAAAAGACTGAAGCTAGTAGTGTTAGTGTGCAGGGTATATCTAGACAGCCCCCTCTACTGTAAAGGTCTAAAATAGGCAGATTAGATGGCAGCCCTAACCAATGGGTTAACATCCAGCTCTAGGAAAGAACCACGGAGTCCTTCAAAGAGGAAATAGGCAAACTATTTACCTGTTAATTTCGTTTCTTTGAACTCTCTGGCAGCTCTAACCAAGGTGATGTACCAAAGCCATAACACAGGGTGGGCCAATAAACAGTGACACCATAAGGAGTGCAAAAAAGAAAATGTTTATTGATCTCAAATTTGAAGAAACTCCTTTCAAACAGTTTCAGTTACTGGTGTCACAGCCAGCAAAACGTGCCTTGTAAAGGTGTGGATTGTAAACCATCCTGCTGCTCTACAAATTTCTTTTAGTGATATTTTCGCTCTTCGAGCCCACAAAGTTGCAACTGCCCTCGTTGAACGTGCTTTTAGAATTTTCGGCACCGCCAGATATTTTAGCTTATAAGCCTGTAGGATCGAGTCATCGCTTAGTCTTGCTAAAGTATCTTGATAGGGCAAGACTTTGTGCTCCAGAAGGTAATAAACCAACCAGCTCTTTATATATCAGTCTCTGTTCTTGGCAAATAAGTGGAGAATGCTCTTGTCACATCTAAATGTATGAAGACAATTCTCCTCCAAGTCTTATTTTTAATATTGTGTGTGTTTTGGTAAAAGGAAATATCTTTTTTCTGAGACCAGGGGAGGAAATTAATTTTGGTTTTAATGTTGCTAAAAGAAAATGCATTATTTCTGAGGTATATATGTGATACTATAAGCATTTGTTGAGGAAGTCTTGTGTATTTTGGTGTAGAGAAATTACTTTGGGGGGGGGGTTTTTGTAAGTTTTCTATGGGAATTCTCCAATGGAGGAAATGTGTATTCTGCAACTGTCTGAAGAAAGGACCCATGTTAATCTCATTTTAGACCATTTGATGTGTGAGGGTCCAACACCTGAAGGTATAGCAGGGGTGGGCAAACCAGTCCTCAAGGGCCATAAACAGTTCATGTTTTTAGGATTTCTTTAATCATGCACAGCTGAGTTAATCTATTTGGCTGGGTCAGTAATTATCCCAGCTGTTTCTACAGACAGAAATCCTAAAAACATGAACTGTTTATGGCCCTTGAGGACTGGTTTGCCCACCCCTGAGGTATAGGAAGGTTTAATTAGACTTGCTGTTAGATTTTCTCTGTCTAAAACATGCAGGAAATCACAGCATGTTTTAGGATATCACAGATAAGTGCAAATATTGTTAGCTTTGCATTACATGTAAATCCATGTTTGGGTAAACATACTGCATCCTGATTCTAGAAATAGCTCAGACCTCCGGGACTGGCTTACCTTGTGAGGCTGTGTCCAAAACTGTATAAAAAAAAAAGCACTGTTTTGTATTGGAAGAAGTTGTTCTTGTTTCATCTGACCTGCTCACTGGTACCTTGAACCAGTGTGAGCAAGTAAACATCACTTGCTTCAAAAACCTGCTTGGAATCTTGTCTATCCCTGTGACCTACAGATTAGACCCAACTCTAACTCGTTCCCGGCTTATCTGAGATTTGGACCCAGCTTTCCGGTACCTCTGCTCTACCCGCTACCCAGCAACTATGGCCAGAGTGATAGGCCAGGGGGAATCCATTCACAGCAACTCTGATCCATAGGAAGAAATCAGGAGTTATCAGCTCAGGTACACCAGTAACTGGGTACACTCGCAGCGCCAGTTACCCAGAAGGAACCTGGTACTGGATGCCGGTAAGGAGTCCAGTGGTGGCAGCATTTGTAAGCCCCTCCTACTGTGGTTAGAAGGCGCATTTGGGATAACGAAAGGGAACGGTGACAAAGCAACCCCAGCCGGTTCCAAGCAGCAACAGACAGGGTGGCATAGGCGGTCCATCCAGTCACACTCTTGTAGAGGCTGTCAGTAACAAGTACAGCACAAGATTAAAACACCATGTTACAAATGGATTGATGTATAGTCTAATTGTTTTTACAGCTTTAAAAAACCCAAAAGCCAAAATTAGTTATTCCAATTATATTTTGTTATTCAGAATACTTAACTCTGAAACTTGAACTTTCAGAGTTTTCAAAGCAGGGCCCTTAAAAAGGCCCACCTGTGTGTAAAAAAAATAAAAAAAACAGACCACAACACCACCACAAATATTTATGGAATACGTTGTGCCATAGGGTTACTTGAGCATTACTTGCACCAATAAAGCTTTTTTCAAAACATTATAGTAGATTTCAGATTTGTTTCCTGACTGCCAAGGCTACCAAGATCTAAAAAATTATAGGAAACTGAAGGAAATTAAATCGTAGATGAACTTCTCTAGGTCTTGTCAAAGCATCTACTACTTTTGCATTTGGATCTTTGTGGAGAGAGAAAAACAGACTCAATTTAGCATTCTGTGTTGTCATTAGACCTATTTGTGGACGTCAAACTGGTGTACTAAGTAACCAGAATATCTCTTCTTTCAGACCCCATCCTCTTGGATTACTTTATGTTGGCTGAGATAATCTGCCAGTATATTGTCATTGCCAGCTACTCAGAGTTGAAAGAACAAAAGGTTGCATTCTGCCAAATTACTGGTGTTAATTCCCTCAAGTGTACTCCTGGTTCCTCCTTGTTTGTTTAACTGTTTAATTGTCTGAGAACACCTTGCAACATCTGTTACAGGAAAGGTTGAAAATAAAGGATTGCTTTTCAGACACCTAATTTCTAAAATGTTTATATGAAGTTCATTTTCTTCTTTGTCCAGGTATCCTGTACCATCTGTAAGTCCACAGGCGTCCCCCAGCATCTCATGCCAAAGCATTCAGGTTCTGAGAGAGAAGTTTCCTGAATACTTTTTATAGGTTCTTTCCACCAACTAAGGTATTCTCTGACTTCTCTGGTAAATTTGCTTTTGTAATCCAACGATTCCTGCCTGTAATCCCATCTTCTCAGCAACATAAACTGTAACGTTTTCATGTGCCAGCTTGTCCATGGTATGACTCCCACTGTAGATGTGAAAATCCCTAGGAGGCACCCTTATTGAGATAAAATAAGAATGGTGGGCTTAAAATATGAATACAGTGACCCAGTGCTAAATAATGTCAGCTCAATGACAACTGGAGCAATTTAAACAAAGACAGTACTCAATATATACACACTCAGATTACAGTGACAAATAGCGAGTTCTCAAAGCATAAAAGTACAGTGACAGAACAGAGGTAAAGACAGCACTCGCTAGATAAAACGAAGAGTATGAAATGGCTGGATGAGAGCACATTCACAATACCACACAGACTATCTTGCAATGAAAATGTTTCCAACATGCAGAGGAGCAAGTGAATAATGATGGGCTCTCCTGCAGAAGCCCGCCAAAGAAGGATAAGACCTCCTTAAATATATAACCAGTCCATTCATGGCTGCCTTCCATGGCACATTCTTCCCTGGTGTGGGGGCTTACCCTGCGAAGCCCTCACCAGAACATTCCCTGGAAGAGACTGGGGCATGTGAATGCTACACTGTCCATCAAGTGTAGATCCCGAGACCCTAACCTGTGCAGCCAACCAGATGACCCTTCTCCACAAGAAAAAAATGATGGTTAAAATCGGGGAAACTGTACGAAGCGTAGACGGTGCCTGCCCCACCTCTCGTACAGCGTGCTCTCAAAGAGCACAACACTAGTGCTAAAATACATAATAAATTGAAAGAAAAACACATCTCCTTTCATGAGTTGTAATGCGAGACACTCCCTGAAAAAACAATTCAACCTCCCACGCCAAATTTAAACTAGCCCCCAATAACAATCCTTCTAACCCAAGCCACATGCACATTCTACCCAATAAAGAACATGCTGTTGTAGTAGCACAATATACTTGTCTTACCACTGCAAGCCCAACCTCCACTTCCATTCACATGGGTACTTTGAGGGTAAAAATATATGAGACTTGCAGTAACTCCTTTCCAGGAATTCTCCAGAACACTAGTGCTAGAGACTGTTATGCCGATATATGAACAGAAAGCTTTAAATTAAAATAAGGGTAACCCACCCCTCTTTAATGTATTTCCAATAATCTTACTTCCTAATGCTAAAAGTACTAACAATAATGTGCAATCCTAGAGAATTGTTAGAAAAGGTATTAATGGCAGGTAACAATTACCACGTCACTCCTAGGACCGCACTCCCAGACAGGATTACAGTTAACCTAGGAAGGGACAATTAATTAATAATTTGAGATTAAATGCTAAACTTTGTGTGAATGGATCACTGATAAATAACTTCTGGTATAAATTTATTCAAAGGAAATAGCGCAGGGCGCTTATTTATATAATTGCACATGCACTTATTTTTGATATTGTGTATATTTTGAGATAGGAAAAAGTCATTTCTGAGACCAGGGTAGAAAATTTGTTTTTCCGTTTTAACCTTTCTAAAGCAAATGCCTTCTTTCTGATGTATATATCAGACACAATGAGCCTTTGTGGATGGAGGTCTTTTGTGTATTGGGATGTGTTTTGTATGGAAGTGTCATTGTTTGGAGGTTTCCACTAGCAACCTTATAAACCCCAATTAGGCCTATGGGGAGGGAGTCTGATAGCAGGAAATACCTGCTCTGGCCAAAAGCCCAGCAGGGGGGTCGTTACTGTGTTGCCTTTTGTCAGAGTGTTCAAACCTTTCTTAACATTGTGAACAGCATGTATTGCATGACATCACAGAGTCTCTAGAATTTCATAGATAAGTGTAAATATTGTTGGCTTTGCAATGCATGTAAATCCACGTTTGTGTAAACACATTACATAATGATTCTAAAAATAGCCTGTGTCTAAACTGTATAAAAGGCACTGGCTTGTATTGAAAACTTGTTCTTCTGATTTCATCTTACTTGAGTGAGCACTGGTACCTTTAACCAATGTGAGAGCAAACATCTTGCTTCAAAGACCTGCTTGGAAACATCTTCAATATTGCTGTATTCCTGTGACCTACAGAGTAGACCCAAAATCTAATCTGTTCCCGGCTGTCCTGAGTTTTGGACCCAGCTTTTCGTGTACCACAGGAAAAGCTGCAGTCCTGGTCGGTGTGATAGGCCAGGGGGGATCCATCCACAGAATCCCTGATCCATAGTAAGAGGTCAGGAATACCCGCCCAGGTACACCAGCAACAAGATACGCTAGCAGCGTCAGTTACCCAGAAAAAACCTGGTACAGGATGCCGGTATAGGAGTCCAGTGGTGGCACCATTTGTAAGCCCCTCCTACTGCCGCGCATTTGGGATAACGAAAAGGAACGGTGGCAAAGTAAGCCCAGCCGGTTCCCAGCTACGACAGGCAGGGTGGCGTAGGCGGTCCATCCTGTCACACTTTGTTTGAAAGGACAAAACTTCCAACAGTTTCTGGTAAAAGTATGTGTGGCTGTATCAATTAGAAACAAAATTACCTACTTATTTAACTAGTGGCGCAGTGCAGCAATGTTTATCATTGCAAATGTACTGAGTTTTGTATTGTAAATGTACTGATTGCCATGTTAGAGGAAATTTGTTTCAGTAACTGTCTGAAAAAAGGAAATCCCATGCTAATTAAGCCTTTTCAACTGAGTTACCAACACATCCCTTTGGCTTGATGTACAGGAGAGGGTCCTTCGCCTTTCATCCTGTGTCTTGGTAGACATAGGAAAACGATCTGAATAAGGCAACAAGTAATTTAGGAAACCACATTGATGTAAATTTTGATAAGTTTAAATTGCAGGGAGGGAGATGCCCTCATGGGATCCAGAGATGAATCAATGATACATCACAAAACGTGAAAAATTGGTTTGGTCATGAAGCATCGAAAACCAAATTTTTAACGTAGCTACACAAAGACAATGAACTTGAACATACTTTCCCTATATGGAAAATAATATCAAAACAAAATGTATTTGTAAACCATTTTTTAGCCCCAAATGTGTACTTACTTTACTAGAGATGCAGCCTCAGGGAGCACATCTGCAAACGTATCACGATAGATTATTGCGTTCTTCCTTTTGCAGTTTTGGATTATATCATTTGCCAAGTAAAACAGGTTCAGTCTGTGTGAGAAAGCAGCTGTGAAGGAAAAAAATGGCATCATTAAAGGTACACTGCAAACTGGACCATTTTAAATATTAAATGAGAACATTTCTTTCTGACTGGAAGAAGAATGCAGAGCTAGAGAGAATAGACAGCATCCTGCTCTCACAAATTCCTGCAAGAGTTGGAGATCTACAAACAGGGCACCCTCATGAAACCTTGCCCCAAACCACAGCCAATATAATTTTAATAAATCTCTAGAACTTAACATTACCGACTTTTACTTTACATGTAAATGTCAACTACAAAATGTATTGTGTGTTTAAGACATATGCAACAAATATCAGGCTCACCACATTGCTTGCTTATTTTCATTTTACCCTGTAAACAATTACAGTACTTTAATGCCAATAAAACTCCTTGCAAAGCAGCACACTGTAAACAAATGATTCCAATACAAGCTGTGTTGTACCCAAATACAAACACAAACTGCCTAGTTATACAAAGGGTATGGCTATAAACAGAATAAAACAATGATGCAGGCTGCATCTCAAAGGACAACTCCAAAAGGGTGCTCATACATTGTGCAATTATGCCAGCAAATTAAAACACTGATTGAGCACAAAGGGGGAATTCAATTCCCCCCAAAGTAATGCCACGATAACTCTATTACCGTTATCACTGGTAACCTGGCTTTCTGCTCACAGCTCAGGGAGCTGCGAGCAAAAAGCCTGTGTTGAAACTACCGTAATAACAGTATTTAAGCGCACTATTACCGTAATACCGGTATTTAAGCACACTATTACTGTAAGAGCGGTAATAGTGCGCAGGCCACATTACTTTTTATAGTAACGTGGCCAATTGAATTTCCACCATATTGTAGCATGTAAAGAGTACCAATCCTAATCAATTAATGGACCCATTAGATGGAGGGTGGTAAATTAAATCAGACAGTGCGGGGACATATTCTGACAAATTGAATGTTGCTCTGTAAGATTTATAATTTGGCCAAAAAAGTTCTCTATGCATCCCTGTATTGGGTATCAGTGTATGTCTCATGATACAAAGGAGCAAGCAACTACTACATGGTTCTAACAGCAAAGCTGCTACCTTTTCCATTTACAGTCCACCACCTCTTGACTATGCTGAAGACAGGGAAATTAATCAAGAACAAGAAGTGGCATGTTGGTGGAGAAAAAGCAGTGCTGCTGTTATGGCGCAAACAGCAACTGTATATTATATGTCTGCTGCCACAATCTGCAGCACAGGGAAGGGACATCAGCCCTATCCACCCAAACACCAATCCATCCCAGCAGTGCATCTATGTTACAAGCGGATACAGTGATTGAGATACCCTGCATCTAGTGAAATTATTCCTCATGAAGTGCTCATGAGGAATAAGAAAGGAGAGAGAACAGATAAAACAGGACAAACTGGAAGCATAAAAACTGGAGACAGGCAAGTACGAGACATAAAATGTGGAATGAGACAACCACAAACGTCATGTGTACATGATTGTGTGCGCTAGTCTCATTCCACCTATGTATACACATGCACAGCATGTGTATGCATAGATTTATAGGCACTGTGTGTAATTGTGCACATTAATTTGGCGGACACTGCTTACCATGGGGTAAAGAGGGCACTGTGCTGGGAGTGAGGCACTAAAAACGCTAACTTATCTGGCCTGCTCCACTCTACCCCCCCCCCCCCTTCTATGCCCCTAGTACAGAGATCCTTGAGGTTTTAACTAACAAAGCCCTAAAGGATAGCACTATAGTAACCAAACAAGAACAATACGATTAAAACCAGAACATAAGGCATAAGCAGTGTCCCCCCAAATGGATTCATAGAAATGGATTTTACAGGGACTACAAAAATCCTCTTCTAAAGCTGCCATTAGGGGTGGGTACACACACACACTAACAGTGTCTTTCATTGTCGGCCATTCTCGCTTGAGTGAGGTTTATAAAACAAGGAGACCGTTTTACATAGGAAGGCCAAGCAGCCCACATAGACCTGCAAGACTAACTATATCCAACAAAAGAGGCTTTAGAACCAGAGTGCAAATCCTAGCTCAAAGCAGATCTCACAATATCCTGGGTGATAATACATTTTGACACCACCTTGGCCTGGAAGGAAGCCCTTGGTCGAGGAGTAGCTGTCAGCATGAAAAATTAGAAATTGGAGACCTGCCAGTGCAGATACTAGTCTCGCAGACTATATATAGTGAGTAAAAAGGACAACTTCCTGGTCAAAAAACTTTAATCGACAGACTCCATAGGATCGAACAGCGACTTTTGTAGTGTAGAAAACTAAATTCAGGTCCTACAATGCTACCGGCGAAACAAAGAGTGGATGAACATGAAGAAGCCCCTGAAGAAAGTTTTGGACTTCAGGCAACACAGCCACTCTTTGGAAAAAGATAGACAAAGCAGACACCTGAACCTTCAGGGAAGCCAATCTCAGTCCCCTGTTCAGACCATCCTGTATGATGGACAGGAAACAAGCCAGTCGGAAATAGATGGAAGCAACCCACCTTTCATACCAGCCTATGTTGGTCTTCCAGACCCAGTGATAATACTTAGAACATGCCGGTTTCCTGGCAGTAATCATGGTCTAGATGACCTGCTCAGAGAGACCCCTTCTTACAGAGAATCATGGCATCAACCACCAGTAGTGCCAAGTCCTGGTGGAAAAACAGACCCTGGTTTAGAAGATCTGCTCTGAAAGGAAGTCTCCAGGGTGGTTCTATTGCCATGCTGAGAAGATTGGCATACCAGGACCTTCTCGGCCAGTCTGGTGCCAGCAGAATTACTGGTACCTGCCCGTCCTTTTCCAGCACCTAAGGTAACATGGGAATCAGAGGGAACCGTCGTGGCATCCACTAGAGTTGCCTGCGGATCCCTGGTTCTGGCACAATACCAATCCACTTTGTGGTTCAGCTGAGCAGTCATCATATCGACCTCCGGCTGTCCCCACCTTTCCAGATTTTGGTCAAAAACTTATGGATGAAGGGACCACTCCCCAGGATGAATGCATGTCAACTCAGGAAGTCTGCTTTACAATTGTCCACCTCCAGCATAAACACAAGATTGCAGGGACATGATTATACACAATATTCCGCCCAGTGTATGATCTTGGATACCTCTATCGCTAAGGAACTTCTGGTCACCCCTGGGCGATTTAAATATGCCACAGCCGTGGCGTTGTAGACTGGTTTGAATGGACCCGTTTCTCAAAAGAAATTGAGTCTGCACCAGAGCATTGAAAACTCCTGATTGAGATTCCTCACCTTCAGCCACCACAGGAAAGACTGACAAATGGACGACGACAGCTGGAAAAACTGCGTCAAGTGAGGATTGGACCTAGACCACCTGGTGAGTATCTTTCTCTGGTTTGGCCAGAAGTGAAATAGAGCAAACTACACCACTTTGGAACAGCGATGACAGTAGAACTCACTGGTTCCAGCAGCTGAATTAAGATGGTATTCCAGATGATGTACAAAACAACGCTGTCCTAAGTGTAGTGGCACTACTTTATATTTGTGAGAAGGCAGTGGGAAATTACAAACCCGTTAAAAGACTATTAGGCCTCTAAGATTTGGCAGTTATAGAACGCTGCGCAGAGGTATAAATGCTGATGCAGGTCAACAGGTTCAGGTCAACTTCAAGTGCTGGGGGATAGTGCACCAAAAGGGTAGAGTGTTCAAGAATTTTGATAACCAGTGCACATTTTAGTTATCATGGTGACCACGACTTATACAGCCCTGATTTCATGTAATAGAACCACATTGTGTGTACAGGAAAAGGGTTAGAGTAAAATAAAAAAACACTTCATTTGGAGATTTATTTAAAAGACCATAAAATATGTACATCATAACCAGGAGTGTCACACCTCTAACAGATGAAAATGTTTATATTTTAAGATTTGACAATAGTGGGCATCACACCCATGATAATATATAGTGAATTAGCAAAACTTATTCTTCCCCTGAAAACAAGATTAATTACTGCATGGCCTTGTCTATAAATATGATCCTAGCCCAGATCGAGCAGTCTATTTTGTGGGGTGGGAAATAAGTATTAAACTGGCCCCACTGTACCAGGGAAAGGTCAGTCAATCCCTTCACAACATCCCACAAATGAAATATCAGATAGGACCATTTACATTTTGTCCCCCTAGTGTTGGTCACGCAATTTGGTTCTAAGGTGGTTATTTTTGCGCCCCTGCATTACTTTATGAACACCTACTTAAATACTTTAAGATGATTGAGGGCATTAATCGCCACAACAGGTTACATCAACCTAGACAGTTTTGTTGCTTAATTCCCCAACATCACATTGTATTCGATTTTGTTAGTCCCAATGATGCCAATATTTTGATCTGGGGCCAATGGAATGTTCTAAACTTTGCTTTACTTACTGGTGGTTAAACCACTATATAATTATTTTTTTTGAATCAAGTAATATTTTATTAGTTTTTTGTACACACAATATGTACATAAACAAATTAAATAAAAGACAGACAAAAAATAACAAAACATAAGTCAGCCGTCAAACAAAGTTTACAGTAAGATCACTGAGTGGCATAATAATTTCCTTCATATGTAGGATGAGTGTGTGGGAGCAGATCCAATTTATAAATAGTCAAATGCATGAACACATATATAAATGCATGAATAGTTAAGTACAAATATCACCTGGAACCACAAAGCTTATCTGGCAAGGTTGGTATCACATAGGTCAAGCAAGACAAGGTCCGTATGTTGCATTAACTTGAGTCTAGACCCACACCCTTCTCAGCCTATACCTTGATTCATACCAAACAGACCAGATTTCGTGGTATTTGTGTTCTGCCCATCTCACAGTATAAGTATATCTCTCGTGATACATAGTATCGTTTACCAAAGCCTTCCATTTATAAAAATCTGGTTTTACGTTTGCAAGCCAGTTGCACGCAAACCACTGTTTAATTTTGTTAACCATTTGACACTTTAATAAGCAGTGATTCCACAATGACTATTTCACTGGTACTAGCTAAGATTTGACTAGGAACACTCTCTCAAGCCTCATCTGCTTGCCCATGGGCACAAAGATTTGTAGTGGGTGAAAATAAATCACAAACACAATCCATTATAATATTAACTACAGCAGATGTGTGCTGATCTTGTGGGAGACAGTGACCTGTACACTAGTAGGGTTGCAAGATAACAAATTCCACCAGAATAAAGACATTAAGATTTATAAAAATACATATACCATGATAAACATCCCATTGGTAGAACAGACAAAAAACATATTGCTTATACACACTGATAGACACCAAGCACACCAGTATCACAGCTGATACACATTAATCACTCAACAAATGTAAATAGAGAACCCAGAGTAACCCATACAGACTATAGTGCCCTGGTTGGCATCAAACCCACACGAAAAGTGATGTGAGGCATAAACAGTAACCACCGAAATCTAAACTATTTCAGCAGATAAGGAAGAAGAGGGAGAATTTGCGTGTTCTGTTACCTCAAAGAGCAGACAGAGTATTATTTACTTTGGGGGGGGGGGGGGGGAGAAAATACATGCAATACAACAGTAATAAAAAAAACAAAAACATACCACCTCACCATCACTTTTTATTACTGCTGTATTACTTTGGGAACAATTTAAAGCCCATCCCTGAGTATTTATGTTGGTGAGGGCAGGGCTGCATGTGGCATGGGCAGTTAATCTTCATCATCATCTATTTAAATGGTGCCACAAAAGGTCCACAGCACAATAAAACACATTTACACTAGTAGACAAAACTTAGGCAGCAACAATCCATAACATTACATAATATATGAAAAAGAAAAGAATACAAAGACATGTTGATTAGACAAATTACACACAGATAACTTTGTAATGCAGATAAAGTTATTTACGGGGACAGTGAGTAAGAGTGATGGTAATATCCAATGAGAGTATTGAAAGATAGAACAGGAGGAAAGACTGCACTGTTCATGACAGAATACATTCTTAAAGGATCACAATACAGAGATAGCAATAAAATTAAGCAAACAATAGTTAGAGAAGTAAGCATACCATAGATATGTCAATACACAAATTATTTCAAGCAGAAACAGTAGCCATTACGTACTCACAGCTACTGTAGCAAATCAGGTAGGAGCGCAGTCTGCTGTGGTAAACGGAAGTACTTGCCATGCAGTAGCCAAATAGCACATCAGTTCAGTGCCTCGGTACAAATACCCAAATCTAGTTTTATTTAGCAGCGTAAAACATAAATCCTAGCCTGTCCTGCTCTAACACAATAAAGAATTCCCTCTCTAAGTAGAAGGACATAATGTCCCACACACAATACAGAACTTACAGGTAACAATAGCAGTGTCTCAGCAGGCCTCTGACCTGTTTCCCAGGCAGTGAGACTGAGAGAACAGCATCACAGCCTTTTAACTACACCTCACAGGTGCAACTCCTAATTAGCCAGCAACTGGCTAGCTGCTTGGAAGACCCGAAATAGGCCTAATGAATGGAGCCTGTCCACTACATTCATAACCCAAAGGTCCCTATACCAGCCATTCCTGCAGACGAAAGGATATTTGGGAAGCTTTTGCCATCCAGAAGTACTCTCCCAGGTTTTTTAAAAAAAAAAAAAAACAAATAGGAAACATATCTCCCTTCACTTCTGCATTGTCTGTCACACTACTTACTAACATAGATCAATAAAACAACCAATTGATCTGGACGCTGTGTACCTCTTTGTTAATGGTTCCACAGATGTAACTTATGTTTTCATTGTTGATATGAGAGTTTAGCAAAGAAATGTATGAAAATGTACATTAAACACATCACTGGAGAAATTGGATAATTTTGCAAAAAGGGAATACATATTATACCGAAGGTTATCATGTAAAAATTATTTTTAAAATACTACTACAACCCTGTAATTTTGATTCTGGTGAACTCCCCAATGATCTAGTGTATGATCAACAACTCAACCAAAGAAAAGAGCATTGTTTAGTTTTCCCACCTGCTGCCACTGATTTAACTCTAATATACCAATATATAGCAAGAAAAATTCTTATTAGCAAAACACTCAGTTATGGAGCACTCCTTTAAATTATTAAGAGACCACCAGACGTCAGAAAACGTTCTGATTCATAAACAAGGGATATTAAAAACCTTTGTCCACCTCATACATGTATCGAAAATAATAATTAAGACAGCAATGGTTCTGCCATTAGAATAACAAAAAATAACAGAACTCGCTCATGGGACTCTGACCTCCAAGGACCGGTCATGGCTGCCAGAGCAGTGTAAATATACTCAGTTTCCTAGAAATGCCTGTACCCAAAGATAGGACACTACCTTCAAAAAAAAATTAAAGTTATTCTATAAAACATTCTAAACGTTCATATTTTAATGGGTTGTGCACAAGTTCATCACACAAACAAACCCTTAATGTGATTGGTCTCCACTTTTGCACCACTACACTTTTGTATACAGCCTGTACAGGTCTCTATGACAAGTTAGTCTCATGCATTGTAGCGGAAAGGGAGGAAATACGGTTATAAGGATTAACCCATAACCTAAATGGTGAATAAAGCATAAATCATAGATGGCCGCATTGTAAATAATGTCTATCAAATGAAAAAATTTAGTAAGCTAGATGTAATGCAAATGACTTCACAGCAAAGCCTGCTCTCACAGGGGTAATGACCTAACTTAATATGTAAAGTGATTTAGTGGCTCTGGAGATCCAGGTCTACAAGAAAACATTGACACCTTTACGGAGAAACGAACAGCTTCTGAGACCTTATGTGGTAAGCTATGTCCTGGTATTGGAGTTGTTTTTGACACCTGAAGTGACTAAGGAATCGTACTACCAGGGTGTCTTACGTCAAGAGACATGAGCTGTGACCACATGACGGCATGCTGTATTTTAATTGGATTGTAAGTGTATTGTGGAAATATAATTGTATTTGCCTATATAAGTGATCAAACATACATTTAGTGCATGATGAAGGCCTGCCCATGCGTCAAATAAAACAGTCTGGCACGGAGGGAAGAGTATCAGATTCAACTAATATTCTAAGCACATCTGTAGATTAAAAAATCCAATACAAATTTACCAATGATAAAATTGGATTTGTAAGACTCCCCAGAAAAGATGTTATATTTTAGCATTAGTTATTGAACAGGGAAGATGTAAATTGTGCTTGCAAAACTGTCACAGGTCTCCCCTGTAGTAAGGAAAGAAGCAAAAAATTGTCTTTAAAAAAGCTGACCACTTACAAGATATCAGACTTTTGGGAAAATCAACATTGACAAGCTGTCCACCCTTCTAAACCAATTTAACTTGGAGCAGATTATACAACTCGTATTTAAGTTTACACTCAAATTTTCTCCTGTTTATTTTACATGTTTTGCTTATGTTATATCATCTTTTATTAGTTGTTTCTGTCATGGTACAGAGAACTGACAGTAATTTATAAGGGATAAATCATAACTGCATTGTAAATACATATATCCTGAAACAAATTCGTTTTTGGACTCCTGAATAGACTTTGTGGGGCAGGTCACATCTGGACATCCTTGCAGCCAAAGGCAGCATTTTGAAGGCCTATACAGGTAAACAGAAATATGAGCTTCAAAGGAAAATGTCTTCATAGTTCATATTTTGGGAAATCCAGGTGCCACTCTATACTGAGGAGCAGAACTCACACCAGGGTTGTGAATGACAGGTACGGGTGGTATCCGGGAACAGCTAAAATCACATATCTTTGGAAAAGGTACGTCACATTATCATAATTTCCTTATGTTTGGTATCAAAAGATGGACAGAGTCATAGGGGATTTATTAATAATAAAATTGGATCTGTGTAACGCTCCACAGAAAAGTTTGGTCACATAGTAGAATTGGTTAGTAAATCAGGCAACATGCAACTGGTGATTGAAAAAAAAGTGTCACAGGGCACAATCCCCTGGGAGTAGAAAGAGGTATGGAAGTGTCTTTAAAAAGCTGAGACCAGTCACAGCAAGTTGTCAGACTTTTTTGGTAAATCAATTCACATTAATAAGCTGTCCATCTTCCTAGCCAATTTCCCATGGCACAGATTCAGTAGGTCTATAACATGTATGATAGGTGAAGAGACTGAGGGCTGGAATCATGTGACCTCATACAGCAAATCACCCAGAAGTTTACGGCAGCTGGAAGCGTGTTCGTGACAGTTTCTTTAACCTGTAAGCATTGTACTTTTTGTATATTAAACCTAAAAATTTAATAAGTGCTGTCCTAATTGCTCTAAACGAATAAGGACAAGTGAAGTCACAGCTTTGTACACTCTGCAAAAATGACCATTTTTGGATTAAAGTGTATCATGCCTCCATGTTATAGATCGGTACATAGTGTAGTTATCTAAAGGACCTATCCATTTTAACTGATCTGGATCAAATCCAAAATCAAATATGCCTTCCTCATGTTAGACCTAAAGATGAATAATTTGAAAACATTGTTAGGAGTTATGTGCACCAGAATCTGAAGCTACCTACCATTGCCAACATCCAGGAGACTCAAGTTTACAGAAAAAGAATGCAAAGTGTCAGACTTAAAAGCTACAAAAGGTATGAAATTGCCAACTTACAAAGATTTCTCTAATTCAAAATTGAGGTTAAAGTTTATCCTGAGTTTTCTGCTCTGGCTTCCTGGCTTCAATAACCCTCACTATTCCCTTGTGTACTGCAAGTGGTGTACATGGATTTTCAACACAAAGCAGAATAAAACAAATAAACATGAAATGCACTCTTATTTGAAAAGAAAACACTTGTTTAAAGTGTTGAGCATTTTACTCTGCCAAAAACAAAAATGCAGAGCAACTACTGCACACACCCTATGTCAAGTTGGTTAGTAAATTCAGTTTCAGTTAGACTTGAGAGTTACCTGTGAAGGAAAAGAGGACTCATCACAAGAAACAGGAAACCAATATTCAGAAAGAATAGTAAAAGCTGCACTTGGGGAAAGTAGCACAAATGAAGGAAATAAAACATTTTATAGTAGTCTACAACCATTTATGATATATATTAAACAGTCATTAAGCTTGATATACAACGAGTCGCGATGCAAAAATTACTTCCCTTTAAAGCACAATTAGCTCTTTAAACTTAAATTTTCTATTTCATGCCAGTACACCACACAAAAGAGTAGGCACGGGGGAGGTCTCCTAATGAAAGTGCCATTGTAGAATCATTCCCTAGTCTGCTAATAGGTATTTGTCTCCATAACGTTGCAAAATACTTTGCAGTACATTAAGAGACAGCAAACAGTCATAGAACATATACTGAAACAGAAAGTAAGAGTTAGCCAATAACTGAAGTCAACACACAAAGATTATTGAAATAGCAAAGGCCTCTATAGTGCACATGACCACCATTTCTAACCTTAACCATCGGACCTGTGTCTAGTGATCAGTGTGCATCAGATGTGTGATATCAGCGTAGAGATGGGCAATATATGTTTGTGTGTTTTAGACCCAGTGTTCTCCCCAGCAGCTATTTCCCGGGTGCTCAATCCAGCTGTATTTACTTGCCACCTGGCTCTTGGAGCCAAACAGTCTTATTATAATAAAATACACCATTGTTTCTCCTATTACAACAGGCACTATATGAGCACTACAGCCAGCAGTGTGTTAGACCACTGACCACCAGTCCTGGCAGGTGTGGGTAAGAACCTCCAAAATGTTTTCATATTAAAACGTATCACAACTGTCCCCACCCCGCTACTTCTTAATACCATCCGGCTGGCAAAATTTTCCAGGGAGAACAAAGCAAACAATAGGATATTTCTCGATCTCTATTGTTATCGCAATAAGTTTCTAATATGGTTATGGTGGTAGTAATTATGTTATTGCCCAAACCTGAATCGGCCCCTAAACATTTCTTAGATTCGGGGCAATTGTATGTTGCATTGTTGTGTTCTCAAAATTCATAGTTGCAGTAGGAAATGCTGAGGTGCAGGGTGTGACCAGATGGGCTTCATCGCTCGGTCAGTCGGGGGAAAAATGATATAAAGGGATGTTTCTGCAGTTTATCTGGGTTTCTTTCACACCGCCAGTAACTGATGGTTACCGACCACACAGACTGGTGTCACCTTGCCACCAGATACACAGACTACAAATGCCAACTGTGCAATAATTGTAGGAGAATATCGCTTCCAGCACTAGGCTCCTGTGCGGCACCTAGAACTGCAACTTATGGTGTAGCCGGCAGCTGCTGCAGTGCCTCTTTGCTGTGGGTTGGTAGGTACCGCCTGACCATTTACTATGGATCTGGACTGCTGGGTAGCAGGCAGAGTGTTAAGACGCTGGGTTGCACACAGGACAGCCGGGGAAGGGATTACCGTGTAAGCTCTTATCTGTTGGTCACATGATACGGCAGGGAATAGGTCAGGCAGAATCTGCAAATAGTGACGTACTATTGCTCAAGGGGTCCTTACAGGGACCATTACAGACTAGGTGGAGATACTAGTGACCATCTAGAAGTACAGAAGGTATAATACGTTACATGGTCAAATAAAGCTCTTTATATACACTGTTCCTGAAACACATGTTGGTAGGGGGATGAACCAGGCCCCTTTCCTACCTGACCACAATATCTGAGATAATACATTCAATGATTAGCTTCAGGATGCAATATGCTCTCTAAACTTAAAAACACAGATAGCATGGCTATTGATCCATGGTAGGACTGGCCAGAAGGGGTTGACTTTGGCCAGAGTTAGTCAGCTTAACATATACTAAAATATGTGGAACTAACTTTCCCGGTTTTAACACGGAAAGGTGGTTTGAACAGAATTGTGTATTTGATGAGTGCAGAGTATCTTATTTTGTTTATACAATGGAACACAACTCTCTCGCACCCAAGTTTGTCTGCGGTGAGTGCCAAATGGATCAATTTTTTGGAGGGGAGAGAGATATAGATGCAAATCTGCCATAACTACGCCATTTTAAGTCTTGTTGTTTTCTTAGGCTGAGATCACATTGGCGTTTTAGCACAGCACACTTTAGTGCTCCAGTCAGAAAACAAGGAAGCCAGTTTCCTCGTCACATGACAAGTGCCTTCCATATAACAGACATCATGCTTCCATTAGACAACATTACCTTAAACAAAAAAATAATTTTTTTACAAATTTGATCACTCAAAGCTAAAATGGAAACAAAAAACAGGATTAGCAATATCTATAGTATACCTATTCATTTTTAATACTCTTACGTAACTGTTTGCCAGCCCCACCTCATGCGTATGTCACCACATTGCTTAAGACCACCAATGTACTGGTAGTAGCACAACAACGACTAGCACTTTAATTGGTGGAGGGAGACCAGGTGCTGTATGACTATGGAAACAGGAAGGTGGGCAAATATGCTGCTCTTCAAGAGCCTACTCATAATAAGGCCCTCAGTTTTGAGGGACTTCTCTCTAAAGGGACTACAACAATACAAGCGAATGGTGACCCAGAGCAGGGGCCTCTAGTACTGGTAAGATGTGGGGTATCAACAGTAACTTACAGTATATTAAGTTACAAAGTTAGGACAAAATTGTTGCCTCAGTCTAATGGGAACTAAATACGAGGGGGGAGATTTCTGGAGTACAGTCAGTTTAAGAAAGTGTTTTAGATTATTGCACTAATCTACATAATTTTTGTAATAAATCAGAAAACGGATGTTTCTACTTTAAAGCTGCACTACCACCTACTGCCCTGGGTACATGCAGCCAGTTTCTCAAAGATGTGTAATACAGGACTGGGAAATCACTTTCATTCACCACTTCTAAATGTTTGCAGAGAATGTGTGTTTGTATGCTGTGATTATTTCTCACATTCACACCCCTACACGCCAGTCTGGTTTTCATCTGGGCATACATATAGATGAAGGGAGGTGTACAGAGGAGCCCCAGGAAAAATAGCTAGAGACCTGGCAAGGGAGAGTAGTAGTGGAGTATTGTTTAGGTGGCAGTGCAATTTTAAGACGTGTAATACATAAGCGAGAAATTCCTGGGAGCAGAAAATTATTATGCATTATCTTTATTGAGAGTTCCCAACCTCATTTTGTTTTAGTTGGTGTTGTCTATACAATGAACTTACTTGCTTAAAAATAATAATTCTATAATTACAAAGTCTAAAGGGAGCTCAGCAGCATCACTTAAGAACCACACTTAAGTACTTCAAAACGTTAATAGTAAATAGTGGCACAAATCCAATAATGTAAAATTATGCTGATTAAAAGCCAATTTCCAGACAAAAAAAGCCATCTCTAGTGGGTAATAGGAAATATTTCCAGATCAGTCATTAAACAAAACTAAACACACCTTAGCCCAAGTTGGAATTGTTCACAGAGGCTGGGTTCAAAGTTCAAGCCTTGCACCATTGGGTAATGAGGTTAAGGAGACCACAACTCATTTTAATTGAACGAAATACACTAGACAATCAACAAAAGTATATGCATTTCAAGAGAACTTTTGCACAATATATTTGAGTGCAACAAAACCCCAAACTTAACATATATGTATAATTTTAAACCGGTATGCACTTACAGGAAATAATTCTTCAAACTACTCATGGTGGCTTGACAAAAATGCACAGCAGCTCGGTATTCATTTTACTTTAAAGTGACCCAGAGAAGCCCTTACTGGTTGCATTTACAGGATCTGATGCTTTAACAATTTAACACCCTGGATAGTCTCCACTACATAAGCATAATCTTACTGCATGTTTGTAGAGATAACTTTACTTTATGTTATAGTGCAACCCCAAAACACTATATGACAATATACAGATTTATTCTGCATTAAGCTGTTGACAAAAATACCTGACACATGACCAGTGAATTTATGCAATATCTGGTTCAACATGCAGTGCCTGTTACCCTCTTTATATACAGAGGGTTTTTAGCCCTTCATAACCATGGTATACTTTGACTACCTGCCACATGATTCAACCGAAAGCTATTTTTTTCTTCCTTCATCTAAACAACTACATTTTTATGTTTTACATTCAGGACATAAGCCTCTCTTTGAAACATGAACACCTGTATGTTCTGATCAGCCTCATTATTTGAACATATGAATGCCATACTTAATATATATTATGGTCTTTGTATGTGCAAATAAAGAGAAAAACGGGTAAATAAAGTTTAACATAATTCCTCTTCTAATTACTTTAACCCAAGTAATGCAACACCAAAACATAATCAGTTAATACTGATGAAAATAGCAACGCCAAGTACGATTACAACATACAAGGTCTGGAATACTTTTTTTTCTGTCTAAACTTACATACGTGAGCAGTAAATTGGAACCAGTTTTCAAGCAAGCAATACTAAACAGAGTGGACTGAAAATATTATCAAGGTGAGCAGATTCATTGCTCAACTATGGTATTATCTGTTATTTACGGTATACGCCAAGTTTTTGTTTTTTTGTCTAAATCTATCCAACGGGTTTATCTAGCAATTTGGGCAGCACGGTGGCTTAGTGGTTAGCACTTGTTCCTCACACCACTGGGGTCATGAGCTCAATTCTTGACCATGGCCTTATCTGTGTGGAGTTTGTATGTTCTCCCCGTGATTGCGTGGGTTTCCTCCGGGTGCTCCGGTTTCCTCCCACATTTCAAAAACATGCTAGTAGGTTAATTGGCTGCTATCAAAACTGACGTGTGTGTGTGTGTGTGTGAATGTGTGTGTTAGGGAATTTAGACTGTAAGCTCTATTGGGGCAGGGACTGATGTGAGAGTTCTCTGTACAGCGCTGCAGAATCAGTGGCGCTATATAAATAAATGATGAAGATTATGATTTTACAAGGACTGAAAGTTACACAGACCAAGAACAAGCACAGTAATTTTACAGTTTTTGTACGCGTTTTGTATGCATTCTCACAAACTACGACAGCCCCACTGAACAATTTGTAATTTTGTACTTCATAACTAAATGTGGAGGTAAGCTTGATTTAGGGCAAGTCATTGAGTTTACTCAATGACATTTACTCAACTTAGCACAGATCTATTACAGTAGTCACTTTTTTATTTTATTTTAAAACAGATTTCCCTTGCCCATTAATATTATTTGATCTGGTGCCTAGTGATCCAAACAGAAAAAAGTAACTAGTAGAATCGCATAAGTGACAAGGATGGTCCTATCTGGGCCACCCATATACTGCTATCGGTGAAATTTGCACTTTCACTTTACACTAACTGTGGAAGCAATTGGAGGTATAGAAAGATCTTGGTTCCTGAACAATCAAAAGGCTCCTTAGGCTGTGGTACAGCTACAATGACTACTTAACAAGTGGTTAAATCAGTCATAAGGTACACAGGTCGCTAGTGGTTAAACCCTATAAGCTCCGCATTTGTAGGCAGCAAAGTATCACAATGACATATTTCAAAGTGAGTCGTACTCTACTATCCATAATGAAAGATAACATTTGCATAAATTAAACTCTTTAAAAAAAACAAAAAAAAACAAAAAAACATTTATCTGCAAAAAAGCTAACAGTTTTATGCAGCATACAATACTGTAGGGCTGAACAAATACCAACCTAGGATGACATCAGATGCTTTCTGCATACCAGATCCAATACAAAACAAATGCTATAATGCCTTTGGTAATGTGCATTCTACCTAACTGCATTCTAAGCTAGCAACAAGACATTGGTCGGGAGTCTTACACATTTATAATATTTTCTGCACAACTTAGTATGTGCAGTGATACATTCGTCAATACTGAGTATCTAATGTGCTGCTTCACTGCTGAGTATTTAACAGTATGTGCTTCACTGCTATGTGTATACTCTCTAGGCATTAGGAAATACAACAAAGTCAAACTCAACTCTTCAAAGTAGATGAAAGTTACAGCAACTTGGCACAAAACACCGATATAAAGTTGAAACTTTTCTGCAAGTGGGACCTTGCAGGTAACCTTTTGGAGATTAAAAACAGAATGACTTACAATTAAGTAACATAAGGGACATTTTTAAAAAGCAAATCATAAAATAGGCAATGCTCACACAGGTTTATACGCAAGGCCTTTTCATAAAGGATGCTTTTCTATTTTTAAGTTTAATGGCCCTTTTAGTGATATTTACTTAAAAATCTATTTCCTTTAGAACGTGTGTACAAATGGAAAAATACAGCAAAGTCAATACAACAAAGAAATACCAGTTCAGGAACACACTTTTTTTACATTGCATTTCTAACCAAATTAAAGAATTGAACACAATAAAAAATGCAAACAGAAGTCTGAGAAAACCTTAATTATTTCTAGCAAAACTTATAACAGTAAAGGATATTCTGGTACTTCCAGCATAATTCCACCCAAAATTGAAAAAAAAAAAAATTGGTTGGGGGTGGGAGCAAAGATCCTAAGACCGACCCAATCACAAAATGTTACTTACCTATAGTGCAGAGTTTTGGCTATATGCTAGGTCCCTGAATCCCTGCACAGCTCCACCACTACTCCACTCACTTCTGCATGTTATCTGTGGACAACACGCTACCTGTCTGAATAAAGAATAAAGTCTGAAGGCATAAGGCAAGCCCAGCAATGTCTGCAGCACTCTTCTTACCCTTGCTGATTTGTTCTTTTTTCAGACAGACAGCGTTTTGTCCACAACCACCACACTGGCAGCAGAATGCAGAACAGCGCAAGGTAGAAAGGGGCATACTGAATAGCCCGAATGCAGGTCCACAAGTCAAGTAACCTCTTAGGAATGGATTTTACTTGTTGGTTAATTCCACTAATAAACTGAATTTTCAGTTTTGGGAGATATACTTGAAGATATTTTTTATTTTTATTTATTTTTAATGCCATGAAAACTTAGTAATGCAAATTTTTCTCTAGAATTTATATTTTCAATCTGCTTTTGCAATTAGCTTTTGACAATATCAACAATAAACCACTCAAAACAATACAATGACAGGCTGCAGTAGTATTCCAACTCAACATACAATTCACAAATTCCAAAATATTCTGCCTGCTCATACATAGTATCAATACATGAACAACTTTTTTCAAAATGACTGACAGCTCAAACATTACCAAAATATCACACGAATATAATAAAACTGCTAAAATAAACAGTTTTCTAAAGGTAACTGTCAACCAATTTTCCAATATGCCCCCAGCTTTCCTTTCCATAGGTCCTGCACTACAAAACAGTTTTTGGTTTAAATGCCTGAATTTCAAACATATGCATTTCTGCCAACTGTTCCCAAATGCCAGGGACACCCAGGATTTGCAAGTGTGTACTTGTCCATGGTTTTTACAGCATCAATCCCATGAAACAATGTTGTCTGGTATAAGACGCTTGGTGATTACCCATTTCCTTTGGTTTGTTTCTTCAGGCTGTTATTGCCTATTAACAATTATGCACAGTTTCATTTGACTAGCATGGTAACCAGTGTCACATGGCACATTATGTAATGAGCAGAGAGTCTTTGAAACCCCCTCTGAGATCTGCCTTCATGCTGATATCCTCATTCACAACTGAGCCAGAGCACACAAAAAAAAAAAAAAACATATGGGAGGGCTGCATGAAACTCACTGCAAATCCTTATACTGTGTCAGTTCAAAATTATTATTGCTGCTGCATATTTAAGCCACAGCACTTGTATTATGACCATGTCAACAGGCCAAACCATGTAAACGTACTGTATAATAACTGTATACAGCAGTGGATTCCAAGCTTTTTCAGTTCAAGGCACCCCTATGCAAAATAATTACCAAGTAGTCCCCTGCCTTGCTTATCACTGGCCCTGGCACCCCTGTGGGATCTCCAAGGCACCCCAGGGAGCCTAGGCGCACAGTTTTGGAACAACTGGTTTACAGTGTTCTGCACACGTACAGATTCAAATGCCCAACAGCTAAGCATTCATGGAAAAAAGTAACTAATGTAAAAACAAAAAAGTGCAAAAGATATAAATTACACCTTGACAATGCATGTTACAGTGAGACTTGGCGACACTTGGAGCTCAATCACACATCATCATTTTTATTTATATAGCACCACTAATTCCGCAGCGCTGTACAGAGAACTCACTCACATCAGTCCCTGCCCCATTGGAGCTTACAGTCTAAATTCTCTAATATAGACACACACACACACATAGACAGGAGAAACTAGGGTCAATTTTGATAGCAGCCAATTAACCTACTAGTATGTTTTTGGAGTGTGGGAGGAACCTGGAGCACCTGGAGGAAACCCACGCAAACACAGGGAGAACATACAAACTCCACACAGGTAAGGCCATGGTCGGGAATCGAACTCATGACCCCAGTGCTGTGAGGCAGAAGTGCTAACCACTAGGCCACTGTCATTTGCCCACATCAATATATGCAAAGCACATTTAAAATAGGAGAAAAAAAGAGTCAAAGGTACCATTCACACCACTGCATTTTAAAGTCAACATGGACTTGGTACAGTCCAGATCGTGCATCGTTTACCAATCTACTTCCCAGGTGACGTATATTAAAATCTTCAACTAACAAACAAAAGTGTGACTGCATTTAGAGCTTCTCCAAATAGGTAATCATAGCTTTCAATACTGCTGTGGCAGGAGAAGAGGCATAACAAGCTGCAGATCACTGAGCATTCCAGCAAACTTCTGTATAATCTGTATATACTCCCAGAGATTTAGGTCAATCAGTGATCACTACAAGGGAGTTCATAAAGTGAATATGTGCAGCCTCTAGTTTCCCAGATCCTGTTAAACAACAAGTCCAAGCAGGGTATGTGGGATACCTGTGGATCCACAACACCTAGAGAGCCCCCAGTGTGCAGTGGATGGGACATCTGAGGTCCTAACAGTGACACACTCTCCTCCCACTGCCTTATGTTATCTGTCTGTATAAAGTGGTGACCTAGTCTGCAGCGCAGTATTCTGACATATTGCCCATGAAGCAGAGGGTATAGGGGTCCCCTGACCACAGGAGCTTACAATCTACGGACAGGGACGGCCGCCATACTCACATTTGCGGAACCACTTCAGCCACTGGTGCACGATGCTGACGTGGTGCTTCTTGTTCTCGATGCACCAGCCGGACAGGCTCTGTATAGACTCCATGGTATTAGTGACGGACTGCAGCTTGCGGTCCAGGGAGGTTTCCAGGGCCCCGGCCGAGGCCTTGCCGCTGCTGCCAGCCGCCATGTTTCCCCAGAATACCCCGCGGCAGCTGAGGGGGGGGGGGGAGGGAGGAGGAGGGGGGTGTGTTTGTGTCACAGGCTGCAGACGGCGCTGGCCATGAGCAGTAGGGTATAACAAGTACAAGTCAGTCAGCAAACAGACCCTAACGCAGTTTAATAAATCTGTGACGTAAATGGTACGGCTGGAGCACAGGCAGGAGGGAGAGAATACGGAGTGCGTCACCGACGAGCGGACACGACGCGAGGGCGCGCACGCTGGCTCGTGCTATATAACGCGGCGCCAGTGACGCGACGCGCGCACGGTTGGTAGAGGGAAGGGGGGAGTTAGCGTGCGCGCCGCCCTGGGACACGCCCTCCTCCTCCTCCCCGTGCTCGCCGCCCTGGGACACGCCCCCTCCTCCTCCCCGTGCTCGCCGCCCTGGGACACGCCCCCATCCTCCTCCCCGTGCTCGCGCTTCTCTCCCGCGCACAGAAGGCGGGAAGATGCAGAGAGAGAGCAAGGTCTGAATCTTTAAAAAAAAAAAACTTTAAAAAACCTCAATGTCATCCTGTGGACTGACACATGGGCCATAGTACCACAAATTATGGTTAATGTAACTTTTTCCTTTTTTTTTTTTACCATATGTCCTGTTGCCCTGCTTAAGGGAGAACAGTCCCAATTTTATGGTAATGTCCTGATGACAGGATATTTGGCCCAAAAGCCAAAGATTTTAGTCCCATGATTTTGCATGGGCTTGTCTGCCTCTAAAGGGCATATTCAATTGTTGGCGAAAATGGCAAAAAATCTCGCGGCGAGCGCACTATTACCGTCATTACGGTAATAGTGCATGTAAATACTGATATTAAGGTAATAGTGCACGTAAATACTGTTATTACGGTAATAGTGCACGTAAATACTGTTATTACGGTAATAGTGCACGTAAATACTGTTATTACGGTAGTTTTCTCGCTGGATTTCAGCGAGCTGAAACCCAGCTTACTATTATTGTAATAACGGTAATAGTTTTAATGCCGCGGCGATTCAAAACAATTGAATATGCCCCTAGGAACAGTTCTACGAACTTAGAAACTCTACCTTGAGTACAAGGACCTCAGTCATGCAACCTGTTGTTAGTCAGCATTGGTTGAGGACAGAGCCGTAGTATAAAATTTTAGTGCCTGGGGCGAGAAACAAAAAAGCATTCTCACTAGAGTTCAATTTTAACCAAATAAACCTAAAATATCCATAAACTGTGCGCACCCCCCCCTTTCAGTGTTGTGACCTGGGAGGTTTCCCCTATCGCACAACCCTAGTTACAGGCCTGATTGAGTATTTGTGCTACCCGAGTCCTTTCTCCAGTCAGTCCTGCAGCAATTACAAAAATTAGAACCCTCTGTACTATTGTTGGATTCTTACCCCTCTAAAGGCACCAGGGGGAAAATTTCTCCTAAAACCTATTGTTGGGTGGTAGTCATATTTACGAAGGTGAATCTGTCAACACTTATCCTGTCGACACCAAAATGGTGACGGTAAATGTTGATAGGTTCCATTCTGTCGAGACGCTTAAAATGTAGTCATTGTCAACATTTAATGTAGTAATGTCAATAATCACGAAGCCGATATAAACGTTGCCAAACCTGCTGGCACAAAACTGTTAAAACAAAGAAATAAAAACACTAATAAATCTTAAACCCCCCCCCCCCCCCCCTCCTAAACCACGTGAAATTTTGTGCTGGTGGCAATACAGCCACCGCCACAAAAAGGGTTAAAACATTTTTTTAAAAATGGGAACCACAAGTGCCAGCAGTTCCTGCCGGCTAAGGCCAACTGCGACCTTTAGTGCCCCTACACAAAATTTAAATGAACCACACACCTCGTTTTACCAGTATATTGAAAAAAAATATATAAAACCCCAGTAATACTCACCAACCACCAGGTACTTCATCTGTAAGAATTCCAGTCTTGTAAGCTGTAAAAAGATACCTAATAAAAGTAATCCTAATGGTCTTTTGTCCATAAAAAATAACCTAATCAAATTAATCCCAGGTTGGCAAAAAAAATCTTTACTTTCAGCTTGATAAACCCAAATAAATCCACCGACACATGCTTGGCAAAATAAAAAACCCAATTCAGACAACGCATACTAGCTCCTGTCTGCAGGAACTCCTGTTGCATAACGATAAAATTAAAGTACCTAGGTATATTTATTACCTGGGACTTTCTCTCATACAGCATGAGAAAGTCCCAGGTGATAAATAGACCTGGGACATATTCACCATAATAAATTGAACCCAAACCAAAGTTTTAGGTTTCCAATCTTTCAGTGTATTAATCACTCTCTCTGAAAACTTTTTTTTGCCTAGATTTAACCTCTCAATCTCAACACCTTCAAACACAGACAGAATTTGGGTGGCATAGTGGACCCTGTCGTTGCAGATCTGGCCTGTTTAGCAACAACATAGGTTCATCCAGTGCCATGCTTAGTGCTTGAGAAAACCAGACTCATTGGAAAGAAGGCTTGCAATGTTATAACTTCTACCTTAACCTGCTTGACCGTTCCCTTTCTTGGTACTAGACGTAGCACAGAATAAAATTAGCACAGGCTGAAAGCCCATTGTCCTGTCAGTCCTTGTCTATTCTTACTGCTGCTTAACACCTTTTTGCATAGAACTGATGAACCTTTGCATTCCCTTTTAGCCATGATGTCTATATATGGCTTTCTATACTTACTACATCAGGAAGCATTCTACTATTAATTTCTACTTAGGGATTTTTTCTGACTACAAGTACTCACACAATATTTATGTCATTTTGTGTTGGACCAATTTGCAAAACTAGGAACATCCAACAGTGTTTTATTGTATATTACTTTAATCAGAGAGATCGCAAGTGAGACGTTTTTAAATATCAGTACACAGTCTCCCGTATAATAGCCTCAATCAACGAATGGGTATATCAATATCATTAATAGATTTCCCCTTAAGAATGCAGTATTGTCACTGACAGGACAGAGCCTGAAGGAATTTGAGGAGTTACATAAAGGGTATTTTTTACCTTCATTGATATTTACAATAACAGCAACACAGTTCAGTAGTTCTACTGCTTTTTAATTGTGTTCTAATATCTGGTTTCTTGCTCAGGAATGGCAGCAGGCAGGTGTGAATGCATCTGCACACACAGTGAGGCAAAGACTTTTGGAGGACGGCCTGGTGTCAAGAACAAGCATCTTGGAATAAGACAAAAGTGATAACGAAGTGGCTCGGAGATCAAAACATCGAAATTTTGGATCCATGGTCAGGGCACTCCCCAAACCTTAATCCCATTGTGGTCACTCCTCCACAGGCGGGTGGACAAACAAAAACCCACAAATTCTGACAAACTCTAAGCACGGATTAGGCAAGAATGGGCGGCCATCAGTCAGTATGTGGCCCAGAAGATGATTGACAGCACGCCAGGGCGAATTGCAGAGGTCTTCAAAAAGAAGGGTCAACACTGCAAATATTGTCTCTTTGCATAAACTTAATGTACTTGTCAATAAAAGCCTTTGACACTTATGAAATGCTTGTAATGTTACTACAGTATCCCATAGCAACATCTGACAAAAAGGTCTAAAAACACTGAAGCAGGAAACTTTGTGAAAACCAATACTTGTGTCATTCTTTAAACTTTTGCCCATGACTGTACCGTACTGCTGTTTGAAGGTGCCTTTGACATATATCTTCTTTGAATACCAGTATTTTGTGTCGGACTGTTTTCATTTCCATTAGTGTGCACCACACACAGGCAAATTCTTTTTCTTTGCTTTAGTTTTCAAAAGGTTTGTTTTAAAGGAAGACTTTTCTCTCTCTCTCTCTCTGTCCATATTCCTTAAGCCATTTCTTCCCCTAGATATACCCCCAGTAAAATTTGGTTGCATCGGTGGTTAAACCAGATATAGTTTCACTTCTGTAGACTTATTGCTTACGTTCATTTTGCCACGATGTTAGAGTTTCTTTGGCTACTACTATTAGGCAAGCACAACTGTCTAGCTGTTCCTATCACTGGTTACATTAGAATAAATTGTTCTGTTCAGATGAAATTGATCTGTGGTAACGCCATGACTGAATGAAACATCCCTAGAACCACCATGCACCCCCGTGAAGGATGCTTATGTTTGATTAGGCCCTTGGCCGCCACCTTCCTAAGCTTTCCTGGGGTAGAGAAACTGACCCTTGACATGAGTCTATTATTACTCCCAGAAATGTGTTCCTCTTAGATGAGACCAGCTATTTTTTTTTCTCCATTTGATTAGTCACCCATGATCCTGAAGGGTTTCTTTCATCTTGGCTGTGCACTCTTGTATTTTTTGTGGGGATAGTGTAGGTTCCTACAAAGAATAAATCACTTACAACGGATAGCATTAATTATAGCATCAAGCGCAGACATAACTATTCTTTAATTTATTCATAATGAACAGACGGGTTGACAGTCTGGTATGGCATTGATCAAATCAGGAATTTATTTGATCAATGACTATGCCTTAGATTGCAACCTCACACTTATACTCAAGGTAGTCTAGTTATACCGAACACTATCACTCAAATCCCTTTGTTGTAACAACTATATACGGCATTCTTTCCAGCTATTAGACCTGAATACATTGCGCTGTGTTAATAAGGAGTTACTATTTTAGGTAGCATCAACACAACTTCTGGATTGGAATACAGAATCAAGCTACTAAAGACAGTCATAACTACAACATCATAGCATCTCTAGCGGACATTTGTAGACAGAATTCAGTGGCGCTGATACAGCACCGTCGCGGACGCTTCTTAGACAGCGCCGCTGCTGCTGTATAGGACAGCGCTGAAGAAACGGAACTGCTGCGCATGGGCAGCAGCTCTCGCGGGGGGTGGGTTTTTTGGGGCCCCCCCCCCCCCCCCCCCGACAATCCTCCGTTCGTCCCTGGAATTAGAGATGACTGATCTCATGCTTTTGTGAATTAGAATATATTATATTTTGGACATAATTTATGCTCATAGCAATAGTTGGCTAGTCGACATTGGTGACCCTAAAAATACTATATAAGAATGTGTTCAAGAGACATATACTTGAATACATTATTTACTATATGAATCAGCTCTCATCCTTTTTGTTATAGTTAATGTAAATATATAGACCTTAGTAATTAGCAGAACCTCTTTTTGATTGGGACATTATTATACACTACTTCATTATTTTCTTTTTTCACAACCATTTTCTATCTTTTTATAAATGCATTAAAATGTGGAGTTTCAACAAAATCTTTTTTTAATCAATCAAATAAAGTATATGTGAAGATACGTGGTTCCCAAATCACTCAGACACGGTATTAGAGGAAAAATAGAAGGATGATTTATTCTGCAGAACAGGAGTAAATACAGCACGGCCCCTTAACGATAGCAGGTCCAACAAGTGAGGAAATCAGTTCAAATAAATGCAGTGAGATATGTTCTACAGCGCATCTCTGGCAGAGCATCACCTCTTGGACAAAGTCAGTCACATATATCTCCAGCTCCCAGGGTAACCTCTTTTATCACCTCATAATCCCACCTTGGGAACTGCCTGCCCAGGGAAGTTGCAAAAGGTCTCGATTCGTGGGCTTCTCACACTATCCAGCCCTCTCCACTACCTCCACAGTTGTCTTCCCTCAGGTGATCCCTGCTGGGTCTGGCTCCTGGCTGCCTGTAGAGCTCACTAGTGGACAATAGGGGAAATAACAATGGTAGCTTAATTCACTCAACTTCCGAGTGTTCCCTGTGGAGGTGGAATTTAACCCCTGAAGTACTTTTCCAAGGAGATGTTATAGTTCTATCACTGCAGTTCAGGTATGGATTAGATTAAGGGGTTGTAACACCACACCCATTGCTTTACAGTATATTGTTTAAAAAAAATAAACAAATATATATATTTGATTAATATTTTAAAAATATTGTTGATTAATTAATTGTTCAGGTAGCTTCACATGAGATATTTTGCATATTACGTTCTATGCAAGTATTCAAATAATTGCTCTTTTCCGAATTATCTTTTTCCGAGACCTATCCAAGAATCATAACAGCCCAACACAAACCGAGAGAATAGCTCCAAAATTAAATAAAGTGCAACGAATAAACCAGTCTCTTACTTGAATCTAATAGATATTTGGAAACAAAGATGGCCAATTTCAACTTGAGTACAGAGCTGAGTAATCATCAAGAGAAGTTGAAAAATAGTACTCAACTGACATTTTTCAACACCAAACATAGGGGTGAATATAGAAGTTGCTTGAAAGACTTAGGAGATCTAAAAATTGTACTACGAAACCAAACAGAAGTATGGTGGAATAATTATTTTTTTTTTATAGTTATTTAGAACATGGCTTGACACCAATATGTCTAATACCAAAAATGTATCCCTCCTACAAATTGAAAACTCAAGAATGATAAAAAGTTATGGGAGTCAGCACTGTTCGTCATCAACAGCAGCTATTTATATAGCGCTACTAATTCCGTAGCGCTGTACAGAGAACTCTCTCACATCAGTCCCTGCCCCATTGGAGCTTACGGTCTAAATTCCCTAATATACAAACACAGACAGACAGAGAGAGAAACTAGGGTCAATTTTGATAGTGGCCAATTAACCTACTAATATGGTTTTGGAATGTGGGAGGAAATCGGAGCACCCGGAGGAAAACCACGCAAACAAGGGGAGAACATACAAACTCCACACAGATAAGGCCACGGTCGGGAATCGAACTTATGACCCCAGTGCTGTGCGGCAGAAGTGCTAGCCACTAAGCCACCATGCTGCCCACTGTTAAAATGTTCCCATAATTTAATAACCATCCTAATTTGACATGACATATTTATTTTGGAAGATTACACTAAAAAAAATAGATGACCGGAGTATCAAACCAAGAGTTTGAAGGTCTGGAAACCTTTCAAAAAACCTTTGAATGACATAGGAAATAACTAGAAGAATATGAGAAGGGAATAGATATTAAAAAGAAAAATTTCCAGAGATCAAAAAGATTATACACAGGACTTGTCTGTGACAGGATGGACCGCCTATGCCACCCTGCCTGTTGTTGTTGGGAACCGGCTGGGCTTATTGTGCCACCGTTCCCTTGCTTTATCCCAAATTCGCCCTCTAACCGCAGTAGGAGGGCCTTAAGCTGCTGCCACCACTTACCGGCATCCAGAACCAGGTTCCTTCTGGGTAACTGTCGCTACTAGTTTACCCCCTTCCTGGTGCACCTGGGCTGGTACCCCTGACCTCTTACTATGCATCAGGGATGCTGTGGATGGATCCCCCCTGGCCTTTCACACTGGCCAGAGCTGCTGGGTAGCAGGCAGAGAGGTGGTACCGTAAAGCTGGGTCCAAACCTCAGAACAGCTGGCAACGGATTACAGTTGGGTCTAATCTGTAGGTCACAGGAATTTCAGCATGGAGATGTTTCAAGCAGGTGTTTGAAGCAAGTGATGTTTATTTGCTCAAGTAGTCCTAACAGACAGTTCACCCGGCCAGTCTGTGGTTACTAGCGATCCTTCCAGAAGTATAGATGGTACAAGAATGATACATTACATGCTCAAACTGCTCACTTTTTATACGGTTCTGACATAACTCCTAGCAGGGGGTAAGCCAGCCCCCTGATCCCAGATGGATCCGCAACGTCTGAACTATTTTTAGTATCCGGATACGATATGTTTTCCCAAACATGGATTTACATGCAATGCAAAGCTAACAATATTTACACTACTCTGTTATGTGTTAAAACTTGATGATTGCATTATCTGAGATGCCAGACAGAAAAGCAGCGCCCCCCTGCTGGGTATACAGGCTAAACAGGTGTTTGTCACTTCACATAAAAAGACTTGCTTAGCATTTCCTGCTATCAGCAAACAGACTTCCTCTAGTAAAGTTACAAAACCCCAAACAAGACACTTCCATACAAAACATCCCAATGTAACACAATAAGTGCATTTGATATTATATACAATGGTACCTCTGATTAAGATACATTTCTACAATAAATTATTTTTACATGATCTAGCCACAAATAAGTTATTTATAAGTAATCTAACCACAGAGTCTTTAGTTGGAAAGTAACAACATTTAGAGAAAGAAAGGTGAGAGACCTATTATAGTGACACATGTAATGAATCTTCAGAAATTGAATCATCAAAGAACGAGTTTGCTTCCACTTCCTCTAACTACAATGAGAGAGAACAAGTGTATAGGAAGATGTATTATTTGTTTAGACAATGCCCCAACCTTTGTCAACAACCAAAAAACAGGCAAGAAACCCCTACGAAGGGGCAGGAAGAAATTTTTGCAGCAAAGGACAGTGGCACAGGAAGGACGAACAGAGGTAGAACTGACGGAGATAAATGGCACAAAATCCCATCATGAGTCTACTCAGAATAGTTTCCCTTCTTCCCCTACGGAACAAACAGATAGATTAACATGGGACAATATCTTCAACTTTTTTCTAGGAAATTACTACTAACCAAGACGTTTAACAAAAATTCAGTCTCAGCATCCTCAGACCTCCATGGGACTAACAACTCTAACCCAGATTTGTCTTCCTCCATAAGTACATTTTCAAACGAGGAAAGAGAAGTCTTAGAAGCATTGGAGGAACAAGATGTTTGAGCTGTAAGACAGAGTGTGAAGATACCGGGTTTTCTGGCCCAATTCTACCCACTTCACTCTAGCTGGCCACCCATGGGTGCCTTCTTAAGCCAGGAAAGCCCAGTACCTTCTAAGGTTCTTATTAGTCACTCAGGCAAATGCAATTAAAAAAGTACAACAGTACATTTATTGTAATAAGTGTCCTATCACTCACATTCACATCTTTTGAAGTACATGCTGTTAGGATTTTTAACCCATTCTCTATGCGTGTTGCTGTCATCTATCACCCCCCTGGTCCACACCAACAATTTCTTGAACACTCCTCTGCATGGCTCCCTCAGTTCTTATCTACTGATATCCCCACCATCATCATGGGTGATTTCAACATCCCTATTTCTAATCCACGTTCCAATGCTGCTTCCAAACTACTCTCTCTAACCTCCACACTTGACCTCTCCCAGTGGATTGAATCCGCTACTCATCAGGATGGCCACTGTCTTGATCTTGTTTTCTCTAGACTATGCTCAGTTTCTGATTTCCTTAACACTCCTTTCCCCCTCTCGGATCATCACCTTATTAGATACTCGCTCACCCCCAGTTCTTTACCCTCCCTAGTGTCAAACTCTTCCAAGCCTCCTCGTACCCACAGGAATATCAACGCTATTGATTTTCAACAGTTTTCCACCTCTCTCCAACACCTTCTCTCCCCAATTTCTACATTCTCCTCCCCTGATCGGGCAGTACCCCATTTTCATCAAACCCTAGCAACTGCCCTGGATCAAGTGGCTCCAGCGACACTACATATTTCGCGTAGAATTCGTTGCCAACCGTGGCACACTACAGTAACACGAACTCTACAAAAACTTTCTCGTAAAGCAGAACGTCACTGGCGTAAATCTTGTGCTTCTAATGATTTCATCATATACTGATATCTACCACTCCTACAGAAATGCTCTGGACACTGCTAAACAAGCATACTACCAATCTCTCATCTATGCTCAGGCTTCTAACCCCAAACGCCTCTTTAACACATTTAACTCTCTTCTGAATCCTCCTGCCCCAAATCCTCCAACTAACATCAGTGCACAGGATCTTGCTTCCTATTTCAAGGACAAAATTTATAAGATCAGGCTTGAAATGGTATCTCCCTTGACAAGCAATCTGCTCAATTCCTTTGTAGCACCCTCTGACACTCTCTCTTCATTTGATCCCACAAATGAAGAGGAAGTTTCTACTCTCTTCTCATCTTCCTACTCTACCTCCTGTCCTCTTGATCCCATTCCCTCACAAATTGGTATGTCCCTGTCTCCTGTGCTCATTCCATCTCTAACTAAAATCTGTAATCTATCTCTTTCTACTGGTATTTTTCCATCACTATTCAAGCATGCAGTGATTACTCCCATTTTAAAAAAACAGAATTCTGACCCTAACTCTCTCATAAATTACCGCCCCATCTCCCAGCTCCCTCCAAGATTCTCGAGAGAATTGCCTACACCCGCCTCACACACTTTCTTACAGCAAACAACCTGTTGGATCCTCTTCAGTCAGGTTTCGCTCTCAACACTCCACAGAGACTGCGCTGACCAAAGTTGTCAATGATTTGATCACAGCAAAAAATAATAACCAATACTCTCTTCTAATTCTCCTGGATCTCTCTGCTGCATTTGACACTGTTGACCACTCTCTCCTCATACAAACACTACAATCCCTAGGTCTTGAAGGCACTGTTCTATCCTGGTTCTCATCCTACCTATCTAATCGCTCTTTCAGTGTTAATTTCTCTGGATCCACCTCTGCTCCGCTTCCTTTATCAGTTGGAGTTCCACAAGGCTCAGTCCTAGGTCCTCTGCTATTCTCTATCTACACCACTTCTCTTGGAAAACTAATAAGCTCCTTTGGATTTCAGTATCATCTCTATGCGGATGATACACAAATTTATCTATCCTCTCCTGATCTTTCACCATCTGTGTTGTCTCGTGTTACTGACTGTCTTTCTGCCATTTCATCTTGGATGTCTTCTCGCCAACTCAAACTCAATCTTTCAAAAACTGAATTAATAATATTCCCACCCAAAAACAGAAGCTTCCTGCCTGACATTTCTATTTCTGTTGATAACATGACCATAAATCCCACCCCGCAAGCTCGTTGCCTAGGTGTAATCCTTGATTCACAAGTGTCGTTTATTCCCCACATCAACTCTATATCTAAATCATGTTACATACACCTAAAGAACATTTCCAGAATACGCACATATCTGACACAAGACACCGCAAAAACATTAATTCATGCACTCATCATCTCCCACATCGACTATTGCAATTCCCTCCTTACCGGTCTTCCCAAAGTCAGACTTGAACCCCTACAATCTATTTTGCATGCAGCGGCTAGATTGATTTTCCTTACAAACCGTTATATCTCTGCTGAGCCACTCTGTCAGTCTACATTGGCTGCCTGTATTTCAACGAATCCAATATAAAATTCTTCTACTAACATACAAGGCCATCAACAAAATTGCACCGACATACATTTCCTCACTTGTCTCGAAATATCTCCCTACTCGACACCTCCGTTCTGCACAAGATCTACGTCTCTCCTCCACTCTCATCACATCCTCCCATTCTCGGTTACAGGATTTTTTCCGGGCTGCACCCACTTTGTGGAATTCCCTCCCACGCACAGTAAGACTTTCCTCTAGTCTTCAAACCTTCAAGCGTTCACTGAAAACCCACCTCTTCAGACAAGGGTATAATATTCCTCAACCATCATCTTAATTTCCCTAGATTACCCTATTACCATCCTCTACACTGCTAACGCAAGACAACAACCTTCTGACCAACATTGCAACACACATAGCCCACTCAGTACTTTTACCTTTGCAGTCTGGCTGGTCCATTGTGCAATATGATGTAGCACATGCCCTTGTGTTTCCAACTCCCTTTGTCCAATAGATTGTAAGCTTTTGAGCAGGGTTCTCTTACCTCTCTGTCTGTATGTATTACCCAGTATTGTCTTATTAATGTTTGTTCCCAATTGCAAAGCGCTACGGAATTTGCTGGCGCTATATAAATAAATGTTGTTGATGATCATGATAATAAAAACAATCACTAGATTATGTGTACACAGTAAATAAATGCCAGGCAGGTTTAACACATCATCTGTCCCTTACCCCACTATCTTAAGGAGTTACAGTCACCTGGCTATCCGGACTTGACAACCCATGGATCTGCCAATGTATTTCACTGGTAGAGAATGGCACCTCTAAAAACCAGCTACCCTGCAGCTTGCAGTCCCATAATGAATATATCCTCCCCCCCCCCCATGGAGTGGCTCCTTATATCTAGGGTCTGGGATTGGAGATGAGCTGTACTTCCACAGAAGGTCTCCTATTGGGCTCTAGACAAAATGTCTGAACTAGTCATGTTGAGAACAATGGATACTAATTGGCCTTCCCCCTCACCTGTATCTTGCAACCTAATCCCTACCCATAACCCCCCTGGCTTCACTTTAAGGACAATGAATAACACCTCACTGCCACTGCATCAATATACAATACACAATATACATATTTACAATGAGCTACAATGTCCCCTTATTCACATGTAATTAGGCACTGCAGTTGTAGTCTGTTGATCTGGGGAACAAAAGCAAGAGCAATAAAAAGTACTTGCTATAATCCACATTATGTGAGAAACGAGGAACAGGATGGTTACAGTGTTATCAAACTTGTTTCGTCACACGGATTAGATGCCTTATATCCTTTTGCAACAAGATTCTTCTGTGATAACCTTGTTCCTAAGCAGGACTGGAAAGACTATCCTCAAGCGATGTCTGCATGACAAAAACTTTATCCTTCTTTGGTAACTCTCTGAACTCCAAGTACCTTCCTGTGGATTATTATTATCGTTTATTTGTAAGGCACCACAAGGTTTACGCAGCGCCGTACATGGTACGAACAGTAGACTATACAGGGTAAAACAGTACAGAACAATAAACACAAAGTACCAATACTTCAGAAACTCCAGGCAGGCAAATACAGTAGAGACGGAGCGGAAGAACAGGTATTGAGACAGGAGGGAAGAGGGCCCTGCTCATTGGCGCTTACATCCTATGGGAGGGTAAACAAAATCAGGCACAGAAGGGAGCCAGTGAAGCAACGGGGAGAGTAAAAGGGGCCAGGGGAGAAACAGAAGAGGTGAGAGGTTAAGTGGATGGTTGGTAGGCCTTAAGGAACAGGTGAGTTTTAAGTGCCCGTTTGAAGGAGCACAGGTTGGATGAGAGACGGATGGAGCGAGGGAGGTCGTTCCAGTGAAGGGGGGCAGCGCGGGAGAAGTCTTGGATTCTAGAGTGGGAAGAGGTGATCAGAGGGGAGAAGAGGCGGCGATCATTGGCCGAGTGCAGGGAGCGGACGGGAGTGTGAATGGAGAGGAGGTTAGAGATATAAGGATGACTTGCTACACCCACTAGTCTCTTGTCATGCAGACCCAGGTCTCCTTGAACAAAGCCGGCCTTTTCCTTTTTGGCTGATGCTACAACCCTTGGACCAGTTGCCCCTCATTGCGAGAAGTGCTGTTGTCTTTTTCTTTATAGTTGAAAGGGTGGTCTACTTTGTCCTTCCTGATAATGACTGCCGTATCTTTTACATGGCCTATAAGCAGATTGCTGGTTGCTCCTGTCCTGTGGCATCAGGCGTAACTTTCCTCTTGACAGTTCCTGGTGTCCAGTTTTTCTCCAAAAGAAGTCATCCCTCTGAAAGGAAATAGTAGCAAGTCGGTTCATGATTTGCATATCCATAGCCTGGGGTTTGAGCCACAATGATTTTGTTGCGACAGCTGTTGAGTACATAGCTCAGGCTGAAAGTCTTATAGCATACTGGGATGCCTCACAGAGGAATCCATAGCAATGGCTGGTTTCAGTGCTATCTCTCTGGTAAAATGCATTTTTCTGAGACTGCTCTCTATTTTTCTATCCATAGGTTCCTGGAGAGGGGCCCCATCTTCCATATGGGTAGTTGTTCTTTGGGAAAGACTAGACTTCGATCTTTGGTACTGTATTCCTGACATGGTCACTAGCGTTCTTGACCCAGAGTTCTGCTAGTTGTTATCACTGCTCTCGAGGCACGGAGTCTAACGCAGCGGCTGGTCTTCTCCAGGGACCTGCGCTAGAGGGTTAGGATTTTTGCGGCGTCACTGCGCAGGTCGCAGCCCTCAAGAGAGTGCAGCAGAACAACGGAATACAGCTTAGATATGGAAGTAGATAACTAGAAGATATGCGAGAATATACAGGAGAGCAGGTATGTATGATAATTGTAGCTAACAGCTGTCCGGCCAGGAGGAGAAATATAACAGATGCTTTGGAACGATCAGTCGGAGGCAAGGTTATCACAGATGTGGCTATGAGGTGTTTGCCCAACAAGTGAAGTATAGCGCTGGCTATGGATATCAACCAGAGGTAGGTTTACCACCGATGAGGTTGAGAGATAGCCAGCTAGTAGATAGAGAAACGATGGTACACGAAACTCCACGAGAGACAGATTTACCACGGATGTGGCTGAGAAGTATCTAGCCAACAGGTGAGAAGCAGCGGTCACTACAGTGTACAGTGGGAGGCAGGTTTTACCACGGATGTGGCTGAGAAGTGTCCGGCCAATAGGTGAGAAGCAGCGGTCACTACAGTGTACAGTGGGAGGCAGGTTTTACCACGGATGTGGCTGAGAAGTGTCCGGCCAATAGGTGAGAAGCAGCGGTCACTACAGTGTACAGTGGGAGGCAGGTTTTACCACGGATGTGGCTGAGAAGTGTCCGGCCAATAGGTGAGAAGCAGTGGTCACTACAGTGTACAGTGGGAGGCAGGTTTTACCACGGATGTGGCTGAGAAGTGTCCGGCCAATAGGTGAGAAGCAGCGGTCACTACAGTGTACAGTGGGAGGCAGGTTTTACCACGGATGTGGCTGAGAAGTGTCCGGCCAATAGGTGAGAAGCAGCGGTCACTACAGTGTACAGTGGGAGGCAGGTTTTACCACGGATGTGGCTGAGAAGTGTCCGGCCAATAGGTGAGAAGCAGCGGTCACTACAGTGTACAGTGGGAGGCAGGTTTTACCACGGATGTGGCTGAGAAGTAACAGCAACTACAGGAACGGCTGCCAAAAGGGAGGCGAGAATCAAGAACAGACAATCAAGGAGAGGTCAGAGGTGCTGTAAATAGGGAGAAGACTAATGGATAGTCAATACCAAAAAGGGAAAGGTTATAAAGGACCCTCCTGGTCTGCAAATGCGCAGAAACATAGTTAAGATGGCAGACGACCGCGGCGCAGCACAGGCGCCGGCAGAGGGGCGAGTGGCCCGATTCTAGGTCTAGAAGTCCGGTGAGGGACAATTCCAACTGAATATTTCTCTTTAAAATTATATTTTTTTCCTGATGCTTTACACTCACCTGATTAGGTCTACTGGTGGGTGGGACAGCTTTTATATTATCATTCTGATCACAGCTGTCACAGAAAGCCTTCGTAGAATCCAAAACCACTCATCACAAGAAGCACAAGCTCTGTTCTTGGTGTTGACAGTCCGCTTCTTGTCTGCTTTTGAATTTCTGATAAGGGGCATTCCGTTGTCATGGGTGGGAGACTTGCACTGAGGTTTTCTTATCAAAAGAGGCTCTCTCTCATATTATGAAGTATATTTACATTATTATGGTAGCTTACATATAGTGCGCATGGTATTATAAGATGTGCATGGTAACTATTTGTTTTGTTAGTTATGGCGTTACTGATTTTCAAACTTGCGTCGCGGGTGGGACAGAAAGTAGACACACCTTGTAATATAGCGAGCAATTTTATACAATCTCTGTGAATGTACAGGTGGGATAAAATGAATAATTTACCCATTGTGAAGTAAGAACTTGGGGCCTGATTCATTAGTGATCTTATCTTGTGCAAAAGTTAAGATGCTTATTTTTAAGAAGAAACAGGGAGTGAAGTTAAGAGGGATTTTCATTTTAACTTAAGAAATTCTTCACTTACGCAGTGGATTTTGCTTCTTATCTCCCTTTTCTGAGCATACACAGAGTGGATTTGCTTAAGATAAGCAAAAAACGACAGATAAGATCACTAATGAATCAGGCCCTTGGTGTAGAATATGTTACAAAAAATCAAGAAGAAAGTATTAGTTTCATGCAAAATAATGATTTTTAATTTTGTCATGGGTGGGACACAGTGCAAAATAATTCTCAGTAACACCCATTTTATGTATGTAAAACAAAAAACAGTGCACTTCTATGCTATATAAAGTAAAAACAGTGCACTTCTATGCTATATAAAGTAAAAACAGTGCACTTCTATGCTATATAAAGTTTTTCATTTTGTCCAACATCCTTCAAAAATATTATTTTCACTGAACATAAATCCTCACAGGAGCTCTGTGCAAAGCCAGCATATCTGTAGTGAGCAGTTTTTCTGGAAGATGTTTTGAATTATACCAGCAAAATGTCCCTGCTGTTACATCGTCAACTTCAGGTGGCTGTATTTGAACAACTTTCAGGCGGGAGGTACGATCTTCAGGACTGTCAGGTTCAGAATCAGAGTACACTTGGGAGATTCGCAGTTTGAAAACTGTGAACATTTTGTGCTCAGACTGAAAAGTGTGCCCAACAATCAAAGTCAGTCTATCATGGCCCTGCAGATAGTGTAGTGACTGTAACCCAGTCAATCCCAAACTTTTTCAGTTCAAGGCACCCTTAGTGTCTACATAATTTCAAGGCACCCCCCTAAGCCAAAATAATTACCAAGTAGTCCCCCGCCTTGCTTAGCACTGGCCCTGGCCGAGGTACCCCTGTGGGATCTCCAAGGAACCACTGCTGTAACCCATCAATACCAGTCACAGCTTTTCGTCTTTGATCTAGCATTTCCTTGTTTTCTAGAATTCCTACAGAAGTGATACATACGATTTCAACATTCTTCACCGATGAGCATGCTGCTGAAACAAAGTCTTTAGAATTCTCAACTTGAAATCTGCGCTGTTTTACTCCACCCAGAAGGTTTTGCTAAGGCTCCTATCCCATCAACCATCCCTTTGCCATGGGATGTGGCATTGCCCCTCCACACCGAAGTCGTCTTTCATAAAACAAAGGTCGACATTGTAAATGTATTCTTAAATTGTGCTGCTGCCCCTTTGGAAAATATTTTGATGTTTAATAAATTGAACTCATTTTTCAATGAAGTTACAATTCTTTTCAGGTAGACAAATACAGCAGACTTGTCATGGGTAAGGCAATCACTGATCATTCCAAAGGATGTTTTTTCTTCCCATGAAAGCCATGCACAAGCAGTAAATATAGTGACTTGATTGTTGTTCCAAACGCACTGACTGTATTTCATCTTTTGTCACTACAGAGAAATTTTCAGCAAAATCAATTTGGTGTACAGCCTCACCTTCCTTTAGATTTTCAATCATGTCAGTGAATGTTTGAGACTGAATTCTTTTAACATAAAACTGATTTTTGAATTAAAGTAACTGAATTTAACTCAGCAATACCATCTTCAAGTGAACCTTCAGTCTCAACTAGTTTCGGGCGACAATCAATTTCTTTCCATTGCTTCCAGTTAATGTTGCTAAGTGTGTCTAGATCATTAGAAATTAATGTTCTGAGATCTGTAGTGCAGTCTTTATACTTACCTCTCATGCATTCTTAATTTGGATCATAACAAACAAATTCAAAACAATTTTTTTTTTTTCTTTGGGAAAGTTCATGTCTTGTTTGCTGATTGCTTTGACAATGTACACGAAGTTTGCATGATACTTAAACACACAAATGTTTTGTGGCATTTCACGTGTAAGCATAACATGTTTGGGACGCAACTAATAGAAATTGGAAAGTTTGACTGGAACATCACCATTCTTGGTGTTCAATTTGTCAAGGATGGGACAGTTTAAAAAAGGTTAAGTCCCGATAATGCTACTGTATAATTCAATTAATGATTTTTGGAGGTAATGAACTGCTTACGTCTACCCAACTGTACACCTAACCTCAAAACCATTATCCCACTACAAAAACGTTTGTATGTTTTTTGGTCAATTAAAACACTCTGTTTTTGCAAGTTAAATACTATACATAAACTTGCCTTTTCAAACAAATTCTCAGATGAAACGTGAATTAAGCACTTTACATAGCATCCAGACTCACTACGAACTTGCAGAATAAACAGCTGATACATATGTAAAGGTGACAACTTTGGAAACAAAACTTCTTCGGTAGACAACATATGTATTTCTACCATGATGCAAGACAATAAATGTTGCTGCAAAATAATTTTTCTTTCATGGAATATTAAAGTTTAGGTATTTACTAACAAAATAATTAAAAAACTGAACCTTGCTTATGATTTTGAAAAAACAATGGTCAGGTTCATCTTCTCATGGAATATAGAATACACATAAATCGCGCTTCTCATGGAATATAGAATACACATAAATTGCGCTTCTCATAAAAAAGGGTGTCTGTTTAGCTAATTGCAGTACTGCATGCTGATCCTGCCTATGTGCTTCAGCACTTCCCCTGCCATCCTGACTCCCAACCTCCCCTTGGGTCATATGAGGCTCCATCTGGGCAGCCATCCGCCAACCCATTGTTCAGTACACAGGTCTGTTTGTAGGGGTGCACAGTGCTGTCTATAAGAGAGGTCTAGCAGAGCATAATTGTAATGACAACAGATGAAGCGGTCACCAGGCAGAACAATCTCTTCGCTCACAGATGGGTCAACCAGTTATCATATCCAAGAGTTTGTTACGAGTCGCGGCGGTATTCACAGCCGGAGCGGCTCGTTCTCTGTGCTCCCCAGCGTCTCGGCCGTCTCCTTGACGACCGGGATGTCACTTCCGGGTCTGGCCCGACCATTGCCTTAGCAGCAGTCGGGCCAGACCCGGATAATTCTATGGACCTTACTTGGGTCCATAGAAAAACCGGAAGGAGAAATTATATATCCCAGGAACAATACACTCTGGACTTCAAACTTGTATTTTTCAAGCTTGGCAAACAAATGATGGTCACGTAATTTGTGGAGTACTTGTTGGACATGGAGCCGATGCTGAGACAATGAATGAGGGTATATCAGTATGTCATCCAGGTACACAACAACGAACTGACCAAGAAATCCCAGAGGAGCAGGGTTTTAGTCGAAAATAAAGCTTTCTTTGAAATTATTAAATAAGGCTCTTTCCCCGGAAAAGCGGTCTGGCAGGTTCAACTTAGGTTCCAGAGCAGGTGCTAACGAACCTTGTTGGGCTTGCGAGGTTCTAGACGCTTCCTCCTGTGCCGATAGCAGGTGTGATAGTACCTGGACCATCTGAGACAGGGTTTGGATCTTCCCTGCTAAGACTTGGGCTGGAGAGAGGTTTGTCCCGTTTTCTTCCATGAACAGTTCTCTCCAGAATTTCACTGACCTCACTCCTCTGGGTCCTGGGCATTTGGTCTGCCTCCCGCAAGCCCTTCGTTACTCTCCGTGGATGCATTCTTTAATGCCTTAGGCCTACTTTATGATGACCCAGATCAGGTGGCTTCACCTTAGGGCCTGAAACAGGGCTCTGCTGAGGAGTTCTGTGCCGAGTTCAGGTGCTGGTCTACCGACACCGAATGGAACGTTCCTGCGTTACGCAATCAATTTTGCTTAGGTCTGTCAGAACAGATCAAGGATGCGTTGGTACAGTATACTTCGCCAACAACCTTGGAAGACCTTGTGCAGCTAGCCATCAAAATCGATAGGCGAATCAGGGAGAGAAAGGCGGAGAAAGAGGCACCGTCTGATCCATCATTTGCCTTTGCAGCTGCACCTTTGGATCCAGAAGAACCTATGCAATTAGGTGCTTACCGCCTCTGCAGAAGAAAAGGCCAGAAGGCGGACTCAAGGTCTGTGTCTTTACTGTGGCACCAAAGGACATTTTTCTCGCTCCTGCCCTAACAAGCCGGGAAAAGATTTGGCCTAGGAGATAAGGAGGAGGTTCACCTAGGTCTACAGATTATCTCCTCTAGTAATGCTTTGTTGGTTCCCACATACATCACTTATGATTCCCGTTCTGTTAACATCTCAGCCTTTATTGATAGTGGTGCTGCCGGGAATTTTCTGGACATTGGATTCGCTAAATCCTCAGGAATTCCTTTCCTGAATACCAGTACAGTTATTACTGTATGCGGTTTAGATGGGGAATGACTTCCAGGTGCAAGGTTGTGTATGAAACTCCACCGTTACATCTAACAGTGGGAACCGTTCATTTAGAAACCCTGAGCTTCTACCTGATTAATTGCCTGTCTGTACCGGTGATATTAGGGCATCCCTGACTGCGGCTTCTTAACCCTGTAATCGATTGGACACAAGGGGAGATTACCCAGTGGAGGCCTTCTTGTTCTCAGTCTTGTTTGAAGTTACCCCTTCATATGTTGCAGCCTGCTTCGGAGTTCCTACCTCCACAGTACCGTGAATTTTGGGATGTATGCTCTAAAAAAGCTGCCGACACCTTGCCTCTTCACTGGGACTTCGAATGTGCCATTGACCTAATTCCAGGCGCTAAATTACCTAAAGGAAGATTATATTCGCTCTCCGGTCCCAAAACCCAAGCCATGCAGGAGTACGCCAAAGAAATTTACAGAAAGGCTTTATTAGACTTTCAAAATCGCCAGTGGGAGCTGGCTGCTTCTTTGTCTCCAAAAAGGATGGTGAACTACATCCTTGCATTGATTTTAGGGGTCTCAACAATATCACTATTAAAAATAACTACCTGCTTCCTCTCATCTCGGTTCTGTTTGACCAACTCAGAGGTGCTACCATCTTCAACAAAAATGACCTTCGTGGAGCATATAATCTCATCCGCATTAGAGAAGGAGATGAGTGGAAAATGGCTTTCAAAACCCAGTCCGGCCACTATGAGTATTTAGTTATGCCATTCGGTCTCTGTAATGCACCAGCGGTCTTCCAGGATCTCATTAATGAAGTCTTCTGGGAATTTCTTGATCAGTTCGTTGTTGTATACCTGGATAACATACTGATATACTGTCATTCGTTGTCTCAGCATCGGTTCCATGTCCAACAAGTACTCCACAAATTACGTGACCATCATTTGTTTGCCAAGCTTGAAAAATGCGAATTTGAAGCCCAGAGTGTATCGTTCCTGGGATATATAATTTCTCCTTCCGGTTTTTCTATGGACCCAAATAAGGTGCAAGCTATTTTAGATTGGGTGCGACCCGTTAATCTGAAGGCAGTACAAAGGTTTTTGGGCTTCGCCAATTACTACCGAAGATTTATTGAGGGTTTTTCTGATTTGGTGGCTCCCATTGTGGCCCTCACCAGAAAAGGGGCAGATCCAGGTAATTGGTCCTCAGAAGCAATCAGTTCCTTTGATTCTCTAAAAAAAGCATTTATCTCCACTCCTGTCTTAAGGCATCCAATCCTGAGCTGCCTTTCATTGTGGAGGTACAAAGCTTCTGACATTGGTGCGGGCACTGTACTCTCTCAAAAGGATCTTAGTAATCACAGACTGTTTCCCTGTGCCTTCTTCTCCCGTAAGTTCTTTTCTGCAGAGGCCAACTATGATGTTGGTAATCGAGAAATGTTAGCCATCAAATGGGCTTTTGAGGAATGGCGCCACTGGCTGGAAGAAGCCATCCATGTCATCTCAGTCATTACAGGTCACAAGAACCTCCAATATATTGAATCAGCAAAGAGGTTGAACTCAAGGCAAGCCCGTTGATCATTGTTCTTTACTCGTTTCTGTTTTGTTATCAGTTATAGACCAGGTTCCAAGAACACTAAAGCTGATGCTTTATACAGAAGTTTTGCCTCTCAGCATGCACCAGTGTCACTCACCGTACTGTGAGTGCCTCTTCCCGGACATTTAGGAACCGTGGCCGTCCTCCATCCTGAGGGTCTGCGCATGCGCAGCCCTTTTCTATACTTCAGTGTATACCCCTTTAACTTAATTGGCAGATCAGGCAACCTCCCTATATTAAGCACCTGTGGTTACCACCACGTTGCCTGATCTTGGAGTCTCATTCCTCATGAGTCTCTGAAGGTGTTCCTGTATTACTTGTGTATTCAGTGCTGCTGATTCCTGTGGTTTCCAAACCACTTCTACTACTGTGGTTCCATACCACTTCTACCATCAACTGTATCATCATGACTGTTTGCTGATTCCTATCTGCTGCCTCCGTGCACCACAGTCTTCTACACCACTTCAACGTTATTTTATATCAATGTGACTGTTTGCTCATTGCTATCCGCTGCCTCCGTGCACTCCAGCTTTTACCTCACTCACCTGCTTCTCATCAAGTCTGTTTGCTGATTTCTATCCGCTGCCTCCGTGCACTACAGTCTCCTGCTTGCAACTCGCCTGTGTTCAACATCGTGACTGCCAGCTGACTACTATCCGCTGCCTCTGTGCACTACAGTCTCCTGCTTGCAACTTGCCTGTGTTCAACATCGTGACTGCCAGCTGACTACTATCCGCTGCCTCTGTGCACTACAGCCTCCTGCTTGCAACTCGCCTGTGTTCAACATCGTGACTGCCAGCTGATTACTATCCGCTGCCTCCGTGCACTACACTCTCATCTCATCTTTGCTGTGCCTTCCTCGAGACTGCCGCTTTTCATTACCATCTGCTACGCTTCGTGATCTACAGCTCCTGCCCTGCGCTGCACTCCTGTTTCCCATCGCTGTTGGTTCCTGTGGTTGCTACTGGTTACCGCCGTGTGCCGCTGAGTCCTGCCGCTGTGGTCAGCGCTATCGTCCATCTCCTGCTGATCCACTCTCCACGCCTTCACGTGTTCCACTGGCCTCTACCCTCCTGTCAGCATTGGATTTGTATCTCTTCTACTACCCTCTGCTGGATCATCTCCATTCTCCTGGGTTTCCTATGAGTCCAGTTCCACGTGTTGCTGACTCCTGTGGATTCGTGTCCCTGTCGGTCTACTCACCTGTGCGCTGCACCTGCTAGACCGCTGCTTCTCCTATCCAGGGACTTCCTATCCAGTCGGTCTCCAGCCGCTCAGGTACCGCTGCAATCCCATCTGACTGCTACTGCTGAACCACGGTATGCATACTTCTCATTGACTGTGCTGTGTATTGCATATCTTGCTGGACTGTGTTTGGTTCTCTCTGGAGTCTGCTATCCGCTGAGTCTATTGCCATCATTGACTGTGTTATCATTGTGCTGGACTACTTCAAGAGACTTTCTAGATTGCAGACCTGATCAGTCATTTACATATATATATACCTATATTGTGCATTTTACTGTGGATCGTGTATAAGGTGCCTGTGTATATCCTGTGTTGCAGTCTTCCCCCGTGCACCTCCTCACATATATATGCAGTGGTACAACTTGCTGATGTCAGACCACTGATCCCTGTTTCCGGTATCACCTGTTCCATTATCCTCTCACATAGCAGTGGTACAACTTGCTACCGCAGACCACTGACTACCTGGATACCTCCACTTGGATTCCATTCCTTCACTCAGACAGCGGTACAACTTGCTACCCGCAGACCGCTGACTCTCATCACCTCCTTGTCTCTGTTGGACATTCCTCCTCACTATAGCAGTGGTACAACTTGCTATCGCAGACCACTGACTACCTTCACGTGTCCTTGTCCATACAGTTCCTTGTGTATCATTACCTCATTATTACCAGTGTTGCTAGTCATAGACTTTCCTGAGCATCTCATCGGTCATCATTTCATGTTCCGTGATCACCCAGCTACCAGAGTACCCTATTACCATCTACATTGCTCTGGTAAGCCTACCATCTGGTGATCTCTGGGTAAAGACTCCTAGTGCCCGTGACAGTAAGATCAGGCCATGACAGACCCAGATGTGGAACCTACCGCCAAAGAGATGCTGCAACACCTGGTTAGCCGTGTGGAGCAACAGGATGCCCGCCAACAGCTGTTACTTCAGTGTTATCAGTCATTAACCTCCCAAGGAACATCTGGACAGACTGTGACAGCTACTATTGAGGCTCCTGTGCTTTCCTCCGTTTCCCCATTGCCATCCCAGGTGTCTATAGCTTCCACGCTTCACCTGCCTACTCCGTCAAAGTACGATGGAGACCCCAAAACTTGTAGGGGTTTCCTTAACCAATGTTCAGTCCATTTTGAGCTCCAACCTCAAAATTTTTCTACCCATCGTTCCAGAGTGGCCTATCTTATCTCTTTGTTTTCAGGACAAGCCCTGGCTTGGGCCTCCCCTCTGTGGGAGAGGAACGATCCAATATTACAAGATAGTGCCAAATTCATTTCTACATTCCGAAGTGTGTTCGATGAACCAGGTCGTGTGACCTCCGCTGCTTCCAGCATCCTCCGTCTGCGACAAGGATCTCATACTGTAGGCCAGTACGTCATTCAATTTAGGATCTTAGCCTCTGAACTTCAGTGGAACACTGAAGCCCTAGTTGCCGCCTTCTGGCAGGGGCTTTCCGATAAAATTAAAGATGCACTGACTACCCAAGAGCTTCCTTCGTCACTTGAAGATTTGATCTCTCTATGCCATCGTGTTGATATGAGATTTCGTGAAAGAGAGGCTGAGAAAACGACTTCTGCTAAAGCACCTTTTCGCTCTAACCCTCAATTTCGTCCAGTGTCACCCGCTGTGATTCCCATGGAGATTGGACGTTCCAAGTTATCTTCTGAGGAGAGGAAACGAAGAGTCAAGAATAGACTCTGTATCTATTGTGCTGATTCCACTCATGTCCTCAGCTCCTGCCCTAAGAGATCGGGAAATGCCAGGCCCTAACTAGTTCTGGAGAGGTGAAGTTAGGGTCCCTGGAGTCCTCTCCATCGTCTATGAAATCTAAAGTCTGCGCTTTTGATGTGACTATTTCCTTTGCTACCAAGACCTTTGAGTCACAGGCATTGATTGATTCCGGAGCAGCAGGAAATTTTATTTCCAAATCGTTAGTTAATCAATGGTCTCTACCAATGATTACCTTAAAAACTCCCATTACTGTGACGGCTATCGATGGATCACGTCTCATCAACGGTCTCATCACCCAGAGTACGTCTCCAGTAACCCTTCAGATTGGTGCTCTGCATCATGAAGAGATATCGTTTTTAATTCTTCCTGTTACGACAAGTCCGATTGTCCTAGGCCTTCCATGGCTTCAGTGTCACTCTCCCCAGATTGACTGGCGCACCCCTCAAGTCACGTCTTGGGGGCCTGAATGTCACCATCATTGCCTTTCCCAAGTCATTCCTCTCAAGGTACAGCAAGCTTCCATTTCAGCTATTTCACCGGGACTCCCTCCTCAATATGCTTCATTTACCGATGTTTTTGATAAAGCTCAGTCTGAACGTCTTCCTCCTCATCGTTCTTGGGATTGTCCGATTGACCTTCTTCCTGGCAAGACTCCTCCCAGGGGCCGGGTCTATCCACTCTCGTTACCTGAAACTCAAGCTACATCTGAATATATACGGGAGAACCTCCAGCGTGGGTTCATTCGACCTTCCACCTCGCCCGCTGGAGCTGGGTTCTTCTTTGTCAAAAAGAAGGATGGATCATTACGCCCTTGTATAGATTTTCGTGGACTCAATGCCATTACTATCAAGAACCGGTATCCCATTCCGTTGATCACTGAGCTATTTGACCGCATCAAGGGAGCCCGTATTTTTACTAAGTTGGATCTTCGTGGTGCTTACAATTTAATCAGAATTCGTTCCGGTGACGAATGGAAGACGGCGTTTAACACCAGAGACGGGCATTACGAATATCTGGTAATGCCTTTCGGGCTATGTAATGCCCCCGCTGTTTTTCAGGGCTTCATTAATGAGATTTTTCGGGACTTATTATATGTATGTGTCGTCGTCTACCTGGACGACATATTGATTTTTTCACAGGACCTGCCTTCTCACCACCAACATGTGGCAGAAGTCCTCTCCAGGCTACGGAAAAATTCATTGTTCTGTAAATTAGAAAAATGTTCATTCGAATTACCCCAGATTCCATTCTTGGGGTATATTGTTTCCGGAGTTGGTCTGAAGATGGATCCTGACAAAGTAAATGCTGTACTACATTGGCCCCAGCCAACTACTCTTCGTGCCATCCAGCGTTTTTTAGGTTTTGCCAATTACTATAGACGCTTCATTCAAGATTTTTCTTCCATTGCATCTCCTATTGTGGCCCTGACTCGTAAAGGGGCTAATCCTAAGCAATGGTCTACTGAGGCTATTCAAGCCTTTCAAACATTAAAAGAGTCCTTCTCTTCGGCTCCAATCCTTCGTCAGCCTGATGTGACACTCCCTTTTTTCCTAGAAGTAGATGCCTCTAATGTGGGCTTAGGAGCTATTCTCTCCCAACGCTCGGAACAGCAAAAATTCCACCCTTGTGCCTTCTATTCTCGGGGTCTCCTACCCGCAGAGAAGAATTATACCATCGGAGACAAGGAATTACTGGCTATCAAAGCCGCATTAGAGGAATGGAGATACTTGTTGGAGGGAGCTCGCCATCCGGTGACGATCTTCACGGATCATAAGAACTTGTCATATCTCCAGTCTGCCCAATGCTTGAACCCTCGTCAAGCAAGATGGTCTCTTTTCTTTTCCCGTTTTGAATTAATAATTACCTTCAAACCAGCTGCCAAGAACAAAAAAGCTGATGCCTTATCTAGAGCCTTTGCTACGTCCTCTGATATAGAAGAGGTTTCCAACCATACCATTCTAGACCCCAAATGTATCTCACTGGCTGCTTCATCCACCAAAACGCTACCATTTGGGAAGACCCTCGTGCCTTCTACTCTAAGGAGGAAAATCCTTTCGTGGTTCCATGCCTCTCGTTTTTCTGGACACGCCGGTGAACACAAGACTTTTGAGATCCTCTCTCGAAGTTACTGGTGGCCTTCAATGAGGAGAGACGTCAAAGAGTTCATTGCTTCCTGTGAATTATGTTCGCAATTCAAATCCTCCCGCAGAACCCCAGCAGGGTTGCTGCGACCACTACCCATTCCGTCCAAACCATGGACCCATATTAGTATGGATTTCGTTACTGACTTACCACCTAGTAAGAACCATAACACTATTTGGGTGGTAGTGGACAGATTTTCGAAGATGGCTCATTTCATCCCTCTGTCTGGTTTGCCTTCCTCGTCTATCCTGGCTGAACATTTCATTAAAGAGATCTTCCGTATCCATGGATGTCCATCTGAGATTGTGTCTGATAGAGGAGTACAATTCGTGTCCAGATTCTGGCGAGCCCTTTGTAAAACCTTGGGCATACGATTAGCACTCTCATCTTCTTACCATCCACAATCCAATGGACAAACCGAACGCGTCAATCAAGATCTTGAGACTTTTATAAGGATATTTTCATCAGCCAATCAAGACAACTGGGTAGAGTTACTCCCTTGGGCTGAGTTCGCCCATAACAACATGTACCATGAGTCATCATCCAAAACTCCATTCTTTGTGGTCTACGGTCACCATCCGTCTTTTCCGGAATTTCCTGCCCTCCCGCCCACCCAAGTTCCTGCGGTGGAGACTGTTTGTCAGACCTTTAAAAATATCTGGTCTCAGGTTAGAACCTGTTTGAAGAAGACATCTGTCAAATATAAATCTTTCGCTGATAAGAAGAGGCGGGCTATTCCACCACTAAAAATTGGAGATCGTGTCTGGTTATCCACAAAAAATATTCGTTTGAAGGTTCCATCCATGAAATTCGCCCCTCGTTTTATTGGTCCATATAGGATCATTCAAGTTATCAATCCAGTATGTGTGAAACTCCTTCTTCCTAAGAGTCTTCGGATTTCTAATGCCTTCCATGTATCTTTGCTCAAACCTCTTATTATCAACCGTTTTTCAACTCCTCCCTCAGCTCCGCAGCCAGTTCAAGTCCATCAGGAGGAGGATTTTGAGATTACCGAGGTACTAGATGCAAAAATTTCGCGAGGAGTCCTCCGTTTCCTCGTTCATTGGAAGGGCTTTGGTCCTGAGGAGCGCTCTTGGATCAAAGCTGAAGATCTTAATGCTCCTGCCCTTTTGAAGAAGTTCTACTCCAAAAATCCGGACAAGCCCGGTTCCAGGCGTTCTGTGCCCACCTTTAAAAGGGGGGGTACTGTCACTCACCGTACTGTGAGTGCCTCTTCCCGGACATTTAGGAACCGTGGCCGTCCTCCATCCTGAGGGTCTGCGCATGCGCAGCCCTTTTCTATACTTCAGTGTATACCCCTTTAACTTAATTGGCAGATCAGGCAACCTCCCTATATTAAGCACCTGTGGTTACCACCACGTTGCCTGATCTTGGAGTCTCATTCCTCATGAGTCTCTGAAGGTGTTCCTGTATTACTTGTGTATTCAGTGCTGCTGATTCCTGTGGTTTCCAAACCACTTCTACTACTGTGGTTCCATACCACTTCTACCATCAACTGTATCATCATGACTGTTTGCTGATTCCTATCTGCTGCCTCCGTGCACCACAGTCTTCTACACCACTTCAACGTTATTTTATATCAATGTGACTGTTTGCTCATTGCTATCCGCTGCCTCCGTGCACTCCAGCTTTTACCTCACTCACCTGCTTCTCATCAAGTCTGTTTGCTGATTTCTATCCGCTGCCTCCGTGCACTACAGTCTCCTGCTTGCAACTCGCCTGTGTTCAACATCGTGACTGCCAGCTGACTACTATCCGCTGCCTCTGTGCACTACAGTCTCCTGCTTGCAACTTGCCTGTGTTCAACATCGTGACTGCCAGCTGACTACTATCCGCTGCCTCTGTGCACTACAGCCTCCTGCTTGCAACTCGCCTGTGTTCAACATCGTGACTGCCAGCTGATTACTATCCGCTGCCTCCGTGCACTACACTCTCATCTCATCTTTGCTGTGCCTTCCTCGAGACTGCCGCTTTTCATTACCATCTGCTACGCTTCGTGATCTACAGCTCCTGCCCTGCGCTGCACTCCTGTTTCCCATCGCTGTTGGTTCCTGTGGTTGCTACTGGTTACCGCCGTGTGCCGCTGAGTCCTGCCGCTGTGGTCAGCGCTATCGTCCATCTCCTGCTGATCCACTCTCCACGCCTTCACGTGTTCCACTGGCCTCTACCCTCCTGTCAGCATTGGATTTGTATCTCTTCTACTACCCTCTGCTGGATCATCTCCATTCTCCTGGGTTTCCTATGAGTCCAGTTCCACGTGTTGCTGACTCCTGTGGATTCGTGTCCCTGTCGGTCTACTCACCTGTGCGCTGCACCTGCTAGACCGCTGCTTCTCCTATCCAGGGACTTCCTATCCAGTCGGTCTCCAGCCGCTCAGGTACCGCTGCAATCCCATCTGACTGCTACTGCTGAACCACGGTATGCATACTTCTCATTGACTGTGCTGTGTATTGCATATCTTGCTGGACTGTGTTTGGTTCTCTCTGGAGTCTGCTATCCGCTGAGTCTATTGCCATCATTGACTGTGTTATCATTGTGCTGGACTACTTCAAGAGACTTTCTAGATTGCAGACCTGATCAGTCATTTACATATATATATACCTATATTGTGCATTTTACTGTGGATCGTGTATAAGGTGCCTGTGTATATCCTGTGTTGCAGTCTTCCCCCGTGCACCTCCTCACATATATATGCAGTGGTACAACTTGCTGATGTCAGACCACTGATCCCTGTTTCCGGTATCACCTGTTCCATTATCCTCTCACATAGCAGTGGTACAACTTGCTACCGCAGACCACTGACTACCTGGATACCTCCACTTGGATTCCATTCCTTCACTCAGACAGCGGTACAACTTGCTACCCGCAGACCGCTGACTCTCATCACCTCCTTGTCTCTGTTGGACATTCCTCCTCACTATAGCAGTGGTACAACTTGCTATCGCAGACCACTGACTACCTTCACGTGTCCTTGTCCATACAGTTCCTTGTGTATCATTACCTCATTATTACCAGTGTTGCTAGTCATAGACTTTCCTGAGCATCTCATCGGTCATCATTTCATGTTCCGTGATCACCCAGCTACCAGAGTACCCTATTACCATCTACATTGCTCTGGTAAGCCTACCATCTGGTGATCTCTGGGTAAAGACTCCTAGTGCCCGTGACAACCAGTATAGAAACCACTGCCTATTATATCACCTGCAACCATTCACGCCGGTTTAGCCCAGGACTTGAATATAACCCTTCGCAGATTACAAAAATTGGCTCTCTCTGAGACTCTCGCAAACCATTTATTCATTCCGGTCCACCTCCGAAAGGCTGTCCTCACTGAGGCCCACGACCATAAAACCGCCGGACATCCCTGTATCCATAAAACTACTGAAAAACTCTTACGTTGCGTTTGGTGGCCCACCATGTCTTCCGATGTTCGAGACTTTGTCATGTCCTGTGAAGTCTGTGCTAGAAACAAAACTCCTAGAAACAGTCCTTCAGGTCAATTTATGCCCTTATCTGTTCCTACTAGACCTTGGACACATCTGTCAATGGATTTTATTGTGGAGCTTCCGTCCTTAGCAGGCTACAATACTATTTGGGTAGTGGTTGACCGCTTCAGTTAAATGGCCCATTTCATACCTTTATCCAGACTCCTGAGTGCACAGACCTTGGCCTCACTTTTCGTCCAACACATCTTCCGGTTCCATGGTCTACCGTTGGATATTGTTTCTGACCGCGGCTCTCAGTTTGTTGCTCAATTCTGGAAGTTCTTTTGTATTCTCCTTGGAACAAACATCAGCCTCTCCTCAGCATATCATCCACAATCTAATGGACAAACTGAGAGGGTTAATCAGTCTCTGGAACAATTTTTACGTTAATACACCTCTGAATTTCTTAACAACTGGTTAGCTCTGTTACCCTGGGCGGAGTTTGCATAGAATTCCTGCCATTCCTCCCCTTGTACCTCTCCATTCTATTGCAACTTGGGTTTCCATCCTAGATTTAACTCGTTGGCTGTGCTTGACTCTTCCGGGCTCCCTGGCATGCACTTTACGGCTGCTACTCTGAAGAACATCTGGAAAAAAGTTCAAGCTGCATTAAAGCGGGCCTCATTTCACTCCAAAAAAATTGCGGATCAACAATTTAGGAGCTGCTCTTTTAAAGTGGGTCAGAATGTTTGGCTCTCCACCCATAATATCAGGCTCAGACAACCTTGTGAAAAAACTCGGTCCTAGATTTATCGGTCCCTTTTCCATTATCAAGCAAGTGAATCCAGTGGCCTTTAGATTGAAACTCTCGCGCTCTTTGAAGATTCCAAACACGTTTCATTGCTCCTTACTTAAACCTGTAATTTTCTCCAGTAAATTCAAACGTATTCAGCCTCGGAGGTCTCACATTGTCAATGTGGAAGGACATTGGGAATTTGTGATACAGAAAATCCTTGATTCTAAAAAAAAAAAGTCCAGGGGCAAATTAATTTTTTGGTATAATTGAAGGGCTGTGGTTTGGAGGAACCATCTTCATGCTGATAGACTTGTTAAAAATTTCTTCAAACAGTTTCCCAGAAAGCCCAGGGTGTTGGGGTTTCCCAACACCCTGGTGGCATTCACAGCCGCCTTGGCTCGCTCTGTGCTCCCCAGCGTCCCGGCCGTCTCCTTGATGACCGGGACGTCACTTCCGGGTCTGCCTGACCGTTGCCAAGGCAATGGTCGGACACTAATTCTGTCAGCGCAGCTTCCCGCCTATGCAGGGAAGCCGGGCGCGTGCGCAGCAACCTCACCAGCTTGAGGGCTAATTTATGAACCTAGCTATTTATAAGGCAGGGGCTGTGGGTACTTCCAGAGCTAGGCTCTGATTGGCTGCATTTGGTATTTAAGGCAGGGCTTAGCCTCCCTGCCGGTTATAGTGCTTCTGTTTTGTACTGTTGCTGACCTGCTCTGGTTTCTTGGATTGCTGATTACCTGTTGTGACCCTCTGCCTGTTACTTGGACCTTGCCTGCCTGCCTGTGACCATGACCTTTGGCGTGTTTTCTGACTATTCTACCCTGCAAGTGACCCCTGACCTCGGCTTCAGTCTGACCTTCCATTACCATCTCTGCTGTCACCTGGCCTGCAGCTGCTGTTTGGTATGACGAACCTACACTACATTGGAGTTAAGTCCTGGGGGCATACGAGTACCTGTGAGCACATCTAGCTCTACGAGAAAGGCGGCTGCTATAGGTGAAGACCTCAGTCTATTGGTTCTGCAGGTTCGTTATCAGACCAGGCAGCCTAACATAGTTCACATACTTTTCCACCCTGCACTGTGAATATTTACACAATGCATTCAATAAAGACATCAAAATGTATAATTATGTGTTATTAATTTAAGCAGACTGTGTTCGTCTATTGTTGTGACTTAGATTAAGATCATATCACATTGACCAATTTATGCAGATACCCAGGTAAATCCAGAGTGTTCACATACTTTATCTTCCACTGTATATAATTTGACAGCATTGCTCCATCAGGACACCTAGAAGAGAGGCATTTTGATTGTATCCATGCCAGACTGGAATAAACTATTCGTAAAGAGGTAGTGCTCACATACATGATTATGTGCAGCCTTTGATATTTCCATTTGCATTGCCTTTTTAACCTGTGGAACTGGATTACTTTTTAGCTTGCAACAGCTGAAAGCAGTGGTTGAGTGTACGTGACAGTATTTGAGTGCACCTTGAGCTTTTATCCAAAATTAAAAATTGTGCATATCAGACCTAATTAACTGTACATATACTGTTGAAAATCTAACATACAATCCCAATTCCCACTACATACAATTATAAGGCAGTTTTTATAATAGGTCATGCCACCATTTATAGTCTCAAAATGACTCTACAGCTCTATAATGTCACCCTGTAGACTCATATCAATTGAACGCCCACAGTACTTACCTCCAGCTCATAATGCAATAGACTAAAAAGAGGGAGTAACGTTAACACTGTGATTGGTTAGATAGCACAAACATAGTAAAAACCGTATCAAAGTAAAAATTAAAAAAGAAACTCAAGAAAATTAGAGTCAACAGGGAAGAGGCACTTTCTGTCCAGAATGAAGGCTAGTTACTGCATTGTCCATGTTGTGAAGAGGGGATGGGATATCGGATGTTTCTGTTAAAAGACTGTAAATGTTGCTTTGTAAATTGTGATACTGGGTTTTTAAGCTCATTCTAAACACAATCCTGGCCTCCCAAAAGATGAAAGTCAAATGCCCAAACTAACTGAAATAAAGCAAGTATCTAATTTAACTGGATGCATCTTTATTTAACCAGTTGGTAGATCTCCATTATATCACCTGGAAGGTAGTGTTCTTACTCGCTATCTCTTCTGCTCGTCGGGTGTCCAAATTAAGGGGGCTGTACTTTATCCCCCCCCCCTTGATTGTGTTTCATTTGGATTGGGCAGTGCTACACACTAAGCATTCTTTTGTACGTAAAGTGGTCTCATGTTTTCACTTAAACCAGGAGATTGTTGTTCTCGGTTTTACTCTTCTGATATATCCTTGCTGTTGCTCTTGGACATATTCCAGGCTCTTAGGTGCTATGTGGACTGTACCGCTTTCATTCGCAAGACTACTGATTTGCTTGTGCTGTACGATGTACACAAGCGTGGTTGGCCGGACTCCAGGCTGTCTCTTACTCTTTGGATCACTTTGACTACTCGGTTGACTTGCATTCTGTGCCAGTGGGCTTGAAAGATCATTTGACCAAGGCTGTTGGTCTTTCGTGGGTGGCACATCACGGTGCTTCGGTCGAATGTAGTCCTGGGCTACTACATGGTTGTCTGTCCACACCTTTTCTAAGCTCTACGAGTTGCATAAGTTTGCATCTCAGGATGCTAGCTTTGGTTGCAAAGTTTTTACGCGCAGCCTTTTCAGAGCAATCCCTCCCTTATAGGCAGGTTGGGAATGTCCCCATTGTCACGCCAGAGAAGAGAGGATTTTTTTTACTCACTGTTCCCTTAGTCCATTGGGAAACACTGCACTCCCTCCCTTTGCTCTTATTGTTTGCTTGTTTTCTGATTGTTAGGCCCTCTTTTTTGGGTTTTGTTATTCAAAAAAAATAAGGATGGTTCTCTCTGGGAGGGGCATAGTAGGGGTGAAGCTATTTTGTCAACATTTTTCCCCAATGGATTAAGATAAATGGATTTTACGGTGAATAAAATGTTCTCTTTTTTCCCCTTCAAGCCGCCATCCTAGCTATTAAAAAGGGATGTACCTAAGCTATATAGTAGGCAGCTGCAAAGAACAGATCAGCCATATTTGTTGCAAAATTATGAATTTATTTAGTGGCTGTGTGGAGAACACGTCTTCCGAACTGAAGGTCAATGGAGGATCAGTTTTCCAGATGATAATGCCTAGGAAAGATATGAGTAGACATTCATCCAGCTGCTTTGCAAAGCTCTGTTGAAAACTGAGCCTCTCTTTCCCAAGATGTTGCGATTGACCGTGTGGGTTTTCAGGATCTCTGGCACCTTATGCCTGTTCCTTTTGTATGTCCATACAGTTACTTCACTAATCCATCTGGAACTGGCTTGTTTAGATGGGGCACACACTTTCTGAGGCACTCCAGGAACCGCAAAGAGTTGTTCCGTGCTTCAAAGTTCTTCTGTTCTGGATAAATATATGGAAATTGCAATTACCAAGTCCAGTTTTCTTTCTTTTTCGTCATTAGGTTGTGGACAAAAGGATGTAAATATGACCTCCTGGTTAATGTTGAATGTAAATACTACACACTGGATTGGCTCCATGTACCACTTTATCTCCATAGACATCCGTAAAAAGCTTTCCTTGCACTACAGCACTTTTAATTCGACATTTCTGCAAGAAGTAATTGCCACCAAGCACACCACCTTTAGTGTCATCCATCTAAGATATTGTACTGTATACACAGATTGATAAAACACAGGAACAGGGTACGCATTTTGCGAGGTGACAATATACCAGTAACAGTCCAGGTAGAGCGAGTCCTTGGATAGGGTAGAGCTCCTCATAATAATCCCATACAGTCAATAATAACAGATGGTCTCACACAGGAACAGAGTTGCACAAGACCACACAGAACAATGAAGAACAATTCCACACAGGAATAATAATGAAAATAAATCCAAACCGAAAGTAAAGATGTAATCCACAAGGTCCCTTGGCAGAGTATCACCCCTTAGCCCAAGACAGTGACTAACATGAGGTTCTGGCTTGGGTAACTACCTTTTAAGCCCACCAAAATCCGAAGGTGATGGTCCTGGTTGGTGGGGTCCCTTATCGTATCCCTCCTTAATACCTCAACCAGATGGCCTTCTGTTGATGCCCCATGCTGGGTCAGGCACAGAAATGTAACTTAAACTCCAGTGAAGAACAATAGGAATCAAATAGAGGGAACAGTGACAGAGTAATTAGTTCAAGTCCTGAGTGTCCCCTGGGGAGATGGGATTTAACCCATGAGGTGCTTTTTCAGTGATATGTTGCCTTTCCCTTATGTTTACTTCCTGTGTGGCAGGTAATGAGCCACACAATAACAAACTCCATAGCAACTGGTCAGTCCTTGGGAATGAAAGGGAATTAAAAAGTAATGGCACCATTTCGAGCCTACTGAGGGGCGTCGTTTCCTCACATAGTGGTTCAAAACACTCAGACAACAGAGTGTCGAGCGCTAAATTGAGGTCGCATCAGACTACAAAGGAACTAATAGAGGCACGGATCCTCTTCAACACTTCTGAAGTTAACTTGGTATTTATTATTATTATCCTTTATTTATAGGGCTTCATAAGTACAAACAAACAAATGAGTACAGCTGTAATAGAGGTGAGAAGTCTAGGAGCAGAGAGCCCAGGGAGGAGATGCAAAATATAGCTGGTGTGCAGAAGGAATAGGTAATGAAAAGAGGACAGGAGGGAAGTTGGCCCTGCTCGAAAGAGCTTACAGTCTAGTGAGGAAGGGGCAGACAAACATGGTGGTGAGTCAGTCAGAGGGGGATCTAGAAATCAGATCTTCAAGGAGCATTTTAAGCTTTGCAGGCTAGGGGATAGTCTGATAGAACAAAAGAGATCGTTCTAGAGTTGGGGCCAGCAGGTAAGAAATCTTGGATGCAGGAGTGAGATGGGGGTTACCAGAGGGAAGGGGCGGTGACAGTCATTGCCCTACCAGAGAGGGTAGGAGGGAATATGTATGGAGTTTAGGTTATAAATATAGGGAGCAGTGGGGTTGAAGGCAGCTTTGTACATGAGGGTCAGGAGTTTGAAGAGGATTCTGTAGGGGAAAGGAAGCCAATGTAAGGCTTAGCAGAGAGGGAAGGCAGAAGTGGAGCAGTAAGAGAAGAAGATAAGTCTTGCTGCAGCGGTAAAGAAAGATTGAAGAGGAGTGAAATGGGAGCGGTGGAGGCCAGCAAGGAGAATGTTGCAGTAGTCTAAGTGAAAAATGAACAAGAATGGCACGAACGATGTTGTGGAGCTAAAAGCAACATGATTAGGCAAGAGATTTGATGTGAGGGGTGAAGGAGAAGAAGGAGTCAAGAATGACGCCCAGGCAACCAAGCACCTGTGGAATAGTTGTTGCAGTTGGATTGAGTTTAGTCACACCCTGTGATAAGCGTCTTCCAAATTCTGTAATAGATTATTGAACAGTTCTTCCTTCTTAAAGGCAACAGTGTGCTATTTACTTGCTCTGATACTACCTTATGCCTGAGCAATTCCATCTCCATGCCATTAAAGCTTGTCAATCTGGATTTAGATTAAAAATTTTGCCTTAGTGTAGGAGATCTGGCCAGAGAGATAGATGCTTTGGTTGCTCCCAGAGCATCTGCAAGGCTACAGGGAACTGTGGACAGTGAGGTCAAACGGAAGGATTGCTATTACTTCTGCATTCTCGTTTATGATCTTATTTTTCTTTTTTAAATCAAACTTTTTTTTTTAGTTTTTTAACGTAGATAAACATAACAAAAGAAATAAAGATACAAGGATGAATGTCATAGTTCCGCATGAAGTTACAATCCACATTATGTAGAAAAAGAAACCATTTTAACATCTGTAAATAATCTCGGCTTCTATAAAGTTATTATTTATTATAACACGCAATTGATTCTACGCAATATCCATTTGAATGGGTATACTAAGATGCATTGTGACATATAGTATAATATGCTGTCTGTGTCTCCAAACTTCTTAAACATAAAGGACATATTACTTTACATATTAAACCTTGTCAGGAGGGTACAACTATAAGGGAAATCGGTTAGTAGTATATCACACACTTATACTGGTATTAAATGGAGCACTACACCGTAGCTGCCAGATCCCAACTAACTTATACTGGATCAAAGTCTGCCGCCAGAGAACTAATCGCATACCTCGATTTCGCCCACCTTGACCATACCTTATAATATTTTGGCATGGTCATTTGGGACTGATAAGTGAATTGTTTGTCGCCCACTGCAGCATTTACCAAAGTCAGCCAAGCCAAGCACCAAAGTCGGATCCCTCCCGCGACATCCATACTCTGGTGATTGCAACCTTAGCTAGAGAGAAAAGATTAAGGACATATCCTGTCACCGACCTCCCCAGCAATAAATTGGCATCTAGACCAAATATGAAAGTCTTGGGGTACAGTAGTGGTATGTCTATACCCGTATTTTGAATACAATCCACCACCCGTGACCAAAAGTCCCCCCAACACAGGGCAGCTCCAGAGTAGGTGTCAGAAATTAGCGGAGCATCCTCCACATTTTGGGTAAGTAGAGTCGGTTCTGGTACCCATCCGGAGCAAACTGCAAGGGGAATAGTACACTGTATGTAAAATATACATCTGAACCTGTCTGTGCACGAGGTAGCCTCACGGGCGCTGTCAAGCATATAGGTCAAGTTCTCATCGGTCAGAGGTCCCAGGTCTAGTTCCCAGTTCTGTTGCGACAAGTCATCAGGGGCAAGTATAGAAACTATATTGGCATACAACGTTGAGATGGTGTTTATGGATATTATTCTGCCAAGAAGTAGACGGAGGGGATCCGGAGCGAAGATGAGAGGGGAGCTGCCAAACTGTGTCACAAGGGCATGTCGGAATTGTAAGTATGTGTAGAATAAGTTGTTTGGTAGATGAAAGTCCGCCTGTGGTTCTGCAAAGGAATTAAGGATGCCTCTGGAGTACAATTGTCCCAAGAATTAATACCCGTATCTCTCCAGTTGGGAAATGGTCTTAATTTATATAGCTCCGGTAAATTACTATTAGCCCATATTGGGGAATCCTCATCCAACCCAGTGGATTGCAGCGCCCTCCCCACGACACCCCAGATCATCAGTGCCTGCTTAAGTAATGGCGGGACTGTACTAATGACTTTTGTGCCCAATAGGGCCTGTATAGGGGGTCTGTCAAACCCAATACATCCTTTCAGGAAACTCGTATGGACAGGTGTCGACGAGTCCCCAATACACACACGAAGGTGAGCCAATTGTGAAGGCCCTAAAGTCAGGAAGAGCCAAACCACCTAGCTTCCAAGAATGACATAAGGAGGTTAAGCTTAATCCGTACTCGCTTCTCCCCCCCAGACCAGAGAGGTCATATGTTTATTGATTTGGGAGAAGATTCTCCTTGGAAGATAAACCGGATAATGGTGTAGTGGGTACTGGAGTTTCGGCTGTAGAATCATTTTGATCAAACTGGCCCTGCCAGATACTGATAAAGGCAGTCTAGTCCAGGTAAATGTCTTGGCCCGAAGATAACCGATCACTAGATCGATGTTAAGAGATATGTATTCAGAGTGCGAATTTGTGATCCATATAACTAAATACTTAAATTTCATCGTCCACTCCAACGGGAGGGACCCAGCAATGCTCTTTGGAACCCCCCCACCAATGGGAAGGATACTAGATTTAGACCAGTTTTTCCTCAGGCCGGACAGGCCACCAAACTCCTCCACCAGGTACAACAGAGCGGCTAGAGATGACTCTTGTAAAAAAGAAAAAGAAAAAAGGCGCATGTCATCATAAAGTGAAACCTTGTCTATCCCGTCCCCAGCCCTGAGTCAACAGATTCCAGGATGTGCCCTTATCATACATGCCAGGGGTTCTATAGCTATGGCGAACAGGGCTGGTGAGAGGGGACATCCCTGTCTTATATCTCTACCTAGAGCAAATGGGGAGGAAGTGTGGCCATTCACACTGACTCTGGCCACAGGGACTGAATATAGCAGCTTCACCCAAGACAAAACCTTGGGGCCTACAACAAATCTGTTCATGACTTCCCATAAATATTCCCATTTATGCTTTAGCTGCATCTAGGAAAATTTATCACTGTCCCATTCCAATGACCACTGGGTATTTGTAAATGGGTATAGAGATGGCGAAGGGTGATGGCCGTGTATTTCCCGACAAACCCAGTCTGGTCTGGGTGGATCAGATGATCAATAACCTTATTCGGTCTCATAGCAAGTATTTTGGCTAGAATTTTTACGTCCATCGTCAGGAGAGAGATGGGCTTATAGGATTCAGGTAGCAATGGGTCCTTGCTTGGCTTGGGGATAATCACTATTACTGCCTCCAACATTGAAGGCGGCAGAATGGCTGCTTCGTAAAATTTGTTATATTGCTTAGATAATATAGGGACAAAAAAGGTACAAAACTTTTTGTACAACTCCATGGGCAAACATCCACCCCTGGGTCCTTATTACCCAGAAAGGAAGCTATGGCCGCCTCAATTTCTTCTACGGTGATAGGAGCCTCAAGGGAGTTCGTATCCTCTAACAAAAGCCTGGGTAAACCCACCCTAGACAAAAAAAAGTCTAATTGGGAAGTGGAATAGTCCGCCCTGAAGGTGTACAAATCCTCATAGTAGGCTCGAAAAACTATAGCAAATGTTCTTCGTCTCATATTGGGTGGTCCCTGTCCAGTCAGAAATGGCATTCATGGGTTGGGCTTGCAATTCAGTTCTAGCTGTGTGCGCCATAAGACTTCCACTCTTGTCTCCCTGTGCAAACATAGTGTGTTTAGAGAACAGGAGCCTACGTGTAAATTTGTCTAGTAAATAGTTTGCCCAATCCTTCTGCGTGTGTAACCAGGTCAGCCGATCCTCGAGGAGCCCAGATGTCAAATATACCTGCTCCAGATCTCGGCAGGTCTGATCTAATCTTGATTCTTCTGCCCTGGAGGACTTCTTTTGTCCCTCAACCAGGTTTATCAATGTACCATAAAGGAATGCTTTAAAGGCATCCCAAAGGTCCGGTGGCCTGATTGTGGTAACATTTTGTGAAAAGAACCCTTCCCATTGCAATGTCAAATCTCCACACGTTCCCATAAGAGTGAGCCAAAATGGATTAAATTTCCAGAATCTAATTCCAGCATAAGGAGTCAGGGCTACTACCAACAGTATTGGAAAGTGATCAGATATCCCCCTAGAAAGGTACTCAATTTCTCTAAGAAACGGGGCTAACCTATTCAATATTAAAAAAGTCTATACGAGAAAAGACATGAAGTGATAGTGAGTAACTGAAGAATACTCTCTGGATATCCATTAATCCCATATCTATTACTAGTTTAGCGAACGAAGAAGGCCCGCCACTCATTGTCAAGGTTGATTCCCGTCATCTATCAAGACTCTGATCCATGACTGCACATTCCCAGGACGTGCGGGGAGAGGGCAATAAAATTGGTGGCTTTCTTGAGTATTTCTGAATTAAAAGTTGGAAGAATAATCACAGCCAAGAATATGACAGGGGAGTTATCTATCAGGGCTCAAAGGAACACGTATCTACCCAGGGGATCTAATTGTACCTCTTCTAACACAAATCTTAGTCTCTTTTTTTATCAGCACCAATACTCCTCGTGAATATGAAGAATGTACCGAGTGGTATGCCCAGCCCACCCAGGATTTTTTTAAAGCCATGACCCTACCTCCCAACAAGTCTCCACCAGGCAAGCCACATCCGGATTGTATTTTTTAAGTTGTGTAAGGACTAAATACCTTTTAATACGATCATTAAGCCCCCGTACATTCCACATAAGGAGCCGAAGCCACCCGTTTCTCATCCTAGGAGATTCCATCATCTCTCTTTAAGTCCCCACAGACAACCGCCAATCCATACCGTATCTGAATGTACAATACTTTAAAGGGTAACAAAAACAACATATTCCGAAGGGTTTATTTAGAAATACTTGAGTGCAAAAAACAAAAAAATTGTGGTATTGCATAGGTACGAAACATCGTGCAGATTCAGAATAGATAACATAGAATATTGCATTTGTTAAACATATTCGTAGAACTACGTTAAACATACAGATTCCCAAACCCACCCCTCATACCTAGACACAAACAATGGTATACCTAATCCCTTATCTAAGAACTAAAGAACTATAACAAATCTTACCAGTAACAGAGGGAGCTACCTGGTCCTATCTTGCAACACAGGGCTCTTCCTTAGTGTAACCTCTGCACCCTGCACAATAATAAAGTAGAACATACAATGTAATAAAACATCCTCACTATACCACTAATAAAGTAGAGAATCAGCAGTGAATTAGTCAAGTCATTTCAAACCAGGATTAGTCCTCATCTCGCTTGGGGCTCAACCCGAGGCCTGCCGTTCATCCAGACCACAGCCTCTTTGGGCGTGGAGAAGAAGTGATAGCGAGCATCCTCAATCACCCGGAGCCTCGCAGGGAGCAACATTGCATAAGGTAATTGTAAATCTCGAAGTCGCCACTTGATTTGAGTGAATTAGGCTCTACTTTTTTGGACTCAATAACAAAGTCTGGAAACACTGACACCACATGATTCTCATATTTGAGAGGACCTTGTGTCCTAACCAAGCGAAGAATAGTGTCTCTGTCTTTGTAGTGAAGCATCTTGGCTATGAATGTACGAGCCGGAGCCACTGGCGCAGGAGCCTGGCATAGAAGACGGTGGGCACGTTCGACTGCGAACTGTGACGTGAAGGCCTTCCTTCCGAACTCACGAACAAGCCAGGTCTCATGGAATGTTTCAGGAGCGTATCCTTCCACATGCTCAGATAGGCCCACAAAGCGGACGTTATTCCTACGGAGTCGGCCCTCCATGTCAGACATTTATTGTTTGCAGAGATTGACTTGAGTGGCTAAGTCCGAAAATCTTCCCCTAATAGGGGCTGTTACATCTCCTAACGAGGAAATACGATGTTCCGCCTCTCCAACTCGCTCCCTCATTTTTTGTAGATCTTGTCGAATAAGGGAGAGATCAGATTGTACCTCACCTATGTGATCTTTGACCGGCTTCCCAGAGGAGGTTATAGCAAGGAGGATCTGTTGGATGGATTTAGGGTTCTCTGTTGGTATAGAGAGACCGTCGGTCCCTGAATGACTGACCTTGCAGACCCGGATGCTTTTGAAGACTGGGTCGCCGCAACTGTTCGTTAATATTTCTCCAGTTTTGCAGCTGTAGTTGCAGCATTGGTCTTGCCCATATTTGAATAAGGAGGAGACTGTGGCTTGGAGGCACCAGCCATTTCGCCGTACACTGGAGTGGAAACCGATCCAAACTGCTCTACATGCAGGTAAGTATAGCACACTGAAATTCACTGTTGCAAGTATAAAACACTCAAGATTTTGTGAGCTGTGTGCCAATATACAGGACAATTACGCAGGGCAGTAGTCCCGATTCACCACGAGATGGCAGCAGCACTCTTCCGTATTTATTCTGCCAGGGACAGTAATAATCCACTTTCCCAACAGTATTCCTCTTTGAGGAGAAAAGTCAAAGTACAGTCCTTGTTTATACTTGAGGTAGAGTCAGCAAGGTACACGTTTCTCCTACACACTGCTATATTAATGCAGCACAGGCCAAGGAGATCTTCTTAAGCAGTATATTTATATAGCCAGTCAATCACAATTTCAGCCTATGTTGTATGATGTCAGGGTGACACACAATATAATTATGTTGCAGGCTAGCGATTCCCAGCTTAGTCATCTGCTGTTGTAATGCTTTGCATATATTTAGGGTTCAGATTAATGCAGCAGTACAGACCGACTCCCAAGGAGACAATTTTTCTATTACAATCCAAAATATAGCTGAAGGTCCAGAGAAGGGGAGGGGTTCCGGCAGCATGTCCGCACAATGGGACCACAGGCGAGAGGGGGAGGGATGGACTCACCGGGCCACTACCTCAGTCCACTCAGACAGCTCCCCAAGATGGCCGCCTCCCATCCGGACTCTGGGCGAACTTCCGTCAGAGCACACTGACTGATGCGGTCAGGTTCCCCATGATCTCCGGGCAACCAGCAAGTTGCCCAAGTCGCAGGCCCGCATCAGATCTCCCTCACCACCGGAACTGCTCACAGCGCCCAATATATGTACTCCTCGACAACCGGACAGCCGATTCTTTAGATGGATGCCTATTTTTAACAGGTATGTGCAGAGGAAAACAGATTTTTGAGCGGATATCACTGGGAGAGCAAACGCTAAACAACCTACTCCATGTCCAGTCAAGCCATGACTCCCCTCCTTTATGATCTTTAGAATGCAAGTGATAAGTGCAAACTGACATAACTTAAGTGAAATATTCATGGAACTGTCAGAGCATCTGGATCTTCGTGCTGAGATAAGAAACCGGGTACCTTATAATTTCAGCTTATTTACAAAACGTCCATAGGAGGAAACACAAATTATCCTATCAGTAGCAGGAACACTTCCTGCTTTAAAGACCAGTCTCCTGAATGAGTCTGTTTTCAACTGTGGTAATTGGCTACACATTCTGCTTGCCTCCTACATGCAACACAGAGATTGACTTCAGATTTTTTTTCTGCCCAAGGCATTGTTTTTGTTACTTCCACCATCATGGCTCTGATTCGGTTTTCTCCCTGATGATTTCTCAAGGCTACCACTGTATTGTTTTCTGAGAATGTCCCAAGATATTTCCATTCTAGATGATGATGAAAGTGCTGAATGGCCTTCCATATTGCTCTTATTTCCAAGATATTCATATGAAGTCTTATCTTGCTTTGCTTTGTGACCATGTGATATCGGTCTCTGAAGGTGAGCTCCCTAGTCTGTGACACTGGAGTCTGTTGTATTATCCATAGTAGCTCAGAGTGACACTCCTCATCTCTAATCTCAAATAACACTACCACCTGAGATACTTCCTGGTGGCTTGATAGGCAGATGGCATAATTCATAGAAGTCTATTAGTGATCCCACAGCATTCAAAATTACAACTGTAGACTCTGTATAGCTACTATGCTATACTTTACTAAACTGGGTGTTCGATTTCTTCTATAACTTGTATCCTGAGGCTACATTGTTCAGACAGGTTCCAAGATACAGGAAGACAATCTACACAGGACCGAAAAGGTAACACCCTCCTGTGTTGGTCACTTTACATGAAAATACTTAAATTAGCATGATCAGTTTGCCTTCAGAAGTTACAAAACAAAAAGCGAACTTACTCCCCTGACACTGTCTCAGAAATAAATACATTTCCTATACAAAAGTGCAACACAATATAATAAAAATCAGTACATTTGCAATGATATTAATTAGCGGATTGCGCTATTTTAAATATATTTATACAATAAAAGTTATTTATAAATGATCCAGCCACATCTACCTATTACAAGGGAGAGTAAAAGACGGGAAGAGGAGGCACTGCTTTTTATACCATTCTTTGGGCATTTTCTAACCTGTCTCTACCTATACTGGAAAAGCAATCTACTCAATGTAATGGCTGCCATGGAGTATTGAAAAGGAAGAGAGGATTTATGTACCTCGTTAAATCCATTTTTCTGATTCAATCTGGGGGGGGGGGGGCTATATACTTGTTAAAGTGTAGCCTAGGCTACACTTCACGTTGCAAAGATGGCACAGTAGTAAAGGCTTCCCTGTCCTCATGAAATATTAGGAAAGGCGACCAGAAAGAAATCGCTTGCAACTCTGAGACACTGCTAGATAAAGAGATAGCAAGGAGAAGGGATTTTCCACATAAAAAAAATTTAGGTTGATGGTTTGCAAGGGCTCAAATGGTGAAAGCCACAGTCCTGAAAGAACCAGATTAAAGTTTTGTGGTGCTACTGGAGGAACATATAGGAGTTGAAAACTCCTGGCAAAAACTTCAACCTCTGGGACAGAAGCATTGAGAGAACCAAGTCTGAGGCCACTGTCCAGTCAGTCTTGTAAAAAAAAAAACAAAGGGAGGATGCAAAAGCCTAAAGTATGATATGTGAAAAACCTTGCGTTCAGACCAAGCAAAAAGATGATTTTCGTACTTACGTCAAATATCTCTCTGAATCTGGGGGACACTGCTACCATGGGGTTGTATGAGGGCGCACGGAGTTGGCACTTAAAATAGATACCCAACGGCTTCTGGCTCCTCCCCTCTACAACCTCTGCTAGCCTCAGTAGAATACAAAAGCCCCAAGGGAAAAAAAACAAAACATCCATCAGAAGAGCAAAAGGGAGGGAACGCAGTGTCCCCCAGATGAATTCAGAGAAAGAGTATTGACATAAGTACCAAAAACATCTTTTCTCAGTCATCCAATCTGGGGGACACTGCTACCATGGGGACCTTCTAAAGTAGCCACTAAGGGAGAGTTTGCTCGGGAACCCTTACACGCAAATCACTGTGGCCGAAGGTAGCACCTGAAGCAGCAAAAACATTAAATTGGTACAATTTGGTAAAGGTGTGAACAGAGGACCAGGTCGCAGCCCTGCACAGCTGATCTGCCGAGGCACTGTAACGAGCAGCCCAGGATGCCCCCACCAAACGTGTGGAGTAAGCTGTGAGCCTCTTGAATGTCGGCCAACCCCTCTTATTGGAGTCATACAAAACAGAGTCCATCTTACAATAAGCAGAGGACCTATCCACCTAACTGCATAAAGCCTGCACCACATCTAACAAAGAACCCTCACGGAAAGCAGGAACCACTAGATCAGAAAACTTTTGACAGAAAAGAAGGCACCGTTCTCAAGACCACCCTGTCTTCATGAAAAATCAGGTAGGGAGCCTTACATGATAAGGCCCCGAGTTCTGACACTCTGCGAACCGACGCGATAGCAAACAAGACCACCACCTTCAAAGTCATAAATCTCACCCAAAAGCAGAGGTTTGAAAGGTGGCTTCTGGAGAATACCCAGGGCGCTATCGGCGGAATGTAAGGAGGCTGCACAACAGCCCCTGGAAGAAGGTCTGGACTTCTTGAAGAATAGCCAGATGGCGTTGAAAAGACACGGATAACGCAGAGACCTGAACCCTGAGAAAGCTAAGACAGAGCCCAACATCCAAACCATCCTGGAAGAATTCTAATATACGAGACAAGCGAAAGAGGATGACTAGAAAGAATGAGCCTCACACCATTTAACATAAACCAGCCATGTCCTATGGTAAATGCTTGCCAAGGACGGCTTCCTGGGCTTCATCAAGGTCGGAATGACACTGGAAGAGAACCCCTTGCCCTGCCAATTGCCAGACTTAACAGCTATGCTGTTAAAGCTAAATGAACAAAGTGAGGATGATGAAAGGGTCCCTGTTCCAGTAAAATCGGGCCCGAGAGGGAGATGCTAAACCGGACCGTCTGCGAGCAGAAGAAAGTTGGTGCATCAAAACTTCCTGGACCAGTTTTGCACAACCAGAATTAACGGATGGCCTCCCAGCGCCACCTATCGAAGTACTCACTGAATCAAGGGAATGGAAGGAAACAAGTACCCCAGTTGAAATTACCAATGCATGTTCATTACATCCAGTGTTGCTGCCAAGAGATTCCTGTACCTTGCGCAAAACCTTGGTACACAGCAATTGTGACGAGAGACCATCAAGTCTATGTTGAGGAGGCCCCATCTGTCGACTGGCCCTTGCATCCTCAGGTTTTTCAGGATCTAGTCTCCTGGGAGGATCCCATGCCTGCTCATATCATCCGCCTCCTAGTTGTCCACCCCCCAGTATGAACACCGCGGATATGGCTGGAACAAACTTTTCTGCCCAAGACAAGATTGTGCTCGCCACTGCCATGGCGCCTGTGCTTCTTGTTCCACCCTAGCGGTTTTCGTAGGCCACCGTCTGACTGAATTTGAGTCGGCATCCCCCTGAGAGATTGCGTCCCCTGAAGGGCCAGGAGGATCGCCTTCAATTCGAGGACATTTATCGGCAGGGAGGCCTCCCTGCTTGACCACAAACCCTGTAGGCGAAGATGGTGAACCACTGCTTCCCACCCCCTCAAACTGGCGTCCGTGGTCACCAAGGTCCATGACCATGGAACGAACGACTAACCCATCACCAAGTTCTCCGGGTCCGTCCACCACCGAAGGGAGAGACAGCCTGCCCTGGACAACTGAATGCATTTTTTTTTTACCTGAAAGCTTAAAATACTACCAGGGCAGATTAGCCCCTCTAAAGATATGTAAATTTAACCCCCAGATGGAGAAAAATACACTAAATAGCTTGACTGTTGTGTCACAGATTAACCAACAAAGAAATGGACACTTAGCTGGGTCCCAGGGTAAAGGAAGGAGTCAGCAACAGTGCAGTTCTTTCCCCTCACAGAGCCACTTGAGAAACCTCCGTCATTCTCTGCATTCTTGGGTAGATTTCGCGCTCCTGGGACATACCAACTGGGGGGAAGCCTCAACTGTCCCCTTCTCCCAGACTCTGACAGCCAACTGCCGTTTGGTACACACCTTTCGTGTCATCCGCTTGCGGTCCAGCATCAAAAAGAAATGTGCCCAGCGTTTCAGCAGTCTGACCTAGTCAGGCACAGCCATGGACTGGCCCCGCGACCGGAGATCCAGGTTCCTCCTCTGCCTTTAGCGGGGAACATGGTATCTCCAAACATGTCCAGTTTCCTCCTGACTTTGTGCTCTCTGCCTCTCGGCAGCGTCGGTGACACTCTAAGAACAAGCCCAACAGCCCAAAAAAAAAAGGGGTCTTCATCTGTCTGTCTGGATCTCTAACCTAACAGATAACAGGTAGCCCACAGCACCTGTATCCGTCTACACTATTCCTGATAGAAGAGCTAAAAATAAAATAAACATACTAATTTATTGAAGAAAAAAAAACAGCAGCACAAAAAACAACAGCCCAACTCCTTGGGTACTTAAATTGAGGCTAGTTGGGGTTGGAGAGGGGAGGAGCCAGCAGCAGTTAACTATCTAAGTGCCAATACAGTGCGCCCTCATACAACCCCATGGTAGCAGAGTCCCCCAGATTGGATGACTGACAAAAAAAGTTTTACACCCTATGATAATTAGCCAGCTTCCTGGCATTTAACATGGTCTGGAGAACTTCCTCCAACAGAACTTTAACCCTGAGGATCCTGGTTTCAACTGCCATGCTGTTAACTGCAGAGGACTAAAGTCCTGGTGTACAAATAGGCTCAGAGATAGAAAGCCATCCCTTAGTGGAAGTCTCCATACTGGCACTGCCTCAAACCTTTGAATGGTAGCTAACCAAAAAGTATACTACCTTCAAACAGTAAGCATTCCAAAGACTTTGGATTAAATGTTTGCATCCCATGATCTCAGCCAAAGTGCTCATCTACCAACCACTGCTAAAGCAGAGACCTTAGAACCAGTAAGACGCAACAAGAGCAGCTTCAACTAAGTACTGATGCCTCTTTAATAAATTCCATCAATGGAAGCGATTATGACTGATTGCCATCTTTCAATAACCTGTTCTGACCATTTTTCAATGGCTTTGTTAACACAAGTAGACGATAACATGGGCCTAAAACACAACACTGCTGGCACCTAGATGGATTTTGACATACTTTCATAATTCTTTTTTTTTTTTAAACATATTTTATTAGGGTATTTTTCAATCTTTAAACAGTGAATAACATAAATCACATTGAACAAATAACAAAGAGCTATTGCAATAAAAAAATAGATCAATATGAATGGTGACAATAAAAGTAGACATAAGGAAAAGAAAAGCTGGGGATAGGAAAGGAAGTTGGAAGGGAAGTCTCCGAAGGAGAGAGGAAGGGAAGGAGGAAGAGGAAAGGCATGTTAGTATGGTGAGCGGGGGGGAAGGAAGTTAGGTGTCTGGCCTGGCATCTAGATGTATATCATAGATACTCCACATATGCTGCTAACCTGATATTGGAGACATTAGTTTTCGCACTAATCAGGTCCAGGTTGGTCTGCTCCATAAGAGACAAGCCAATTGTTCCAGACTGCTCGAAATTTGTTGGGGCGGTCATTAATGATGCTTGTAATATGTTCACAACGGTAAGTCTGCCATACTTTGTTAATGACTTCAGGTAACGCGGGGGGGGTTCTGGTTGTTTCCAGTTTGCCGCTATTGCACATTTGGCAGCGTTGAGTATATGGCTTACCAGAGCCATTGTATATTTATCAGTATCTGGTATGGGTCTATGTAGTAAGGAGTAGGAGGGGCAGGGAGGAATTTGTATAGAGGTGACTCTACGGATTAAATTATGCATTCTTCGCCAGAATCCCACAACCTTAGGGCAGGACCACCAAACGTGTTGAAATGAACCTTCTTGCCCACACAATCTCCAGCACAGACTAGAGGAGTCGGGGTATATGGCTTTCAGGCGGGTTGGGACCAAATACCATCTATACAGGAGCTTGTACAAGTTCTCTTTAGTACGTACATAGATAGAGCTTTTAGCAACTCGCATCCTGATCTTAGCCCACTCCTCTATCTCCAGTTCCAAGTTAAGATCCTCTTCCCATTTTAGTTCATAGCGATCTTTCACAGGTTGACGAAATGCCACCAATGTGCTGTAGAAGGTGGAAATTAAACCAGTGGGGAGGGATTTAAGCTCTACCATACTTTCATATTTCTGATCCTTGCTATCCTTAAGGTGTGGTACCTTTAATTCATATCGTGATTGATTTTGACAGACATACCACTGGCATGTTCACCTAATGCGGTAAATTAGCCCCTAAAATGCTTCCCAGAGATATTTCAAAGAAAGAAGCCTTCTTGAGATGAATCCAAGAGAAGAGCTTCCGCAATGCACTGACCACCCCAATCAGCAGAATGTGGTAGATGTCCTACACAACCTGACAGGAATGTCAGTGAAGATGAATTCTAGAGGAGGAAGGCACCCCCCAGCTAGGTCTCCTGTCCCCGGCAACAGCCCTAGAGAGGGGTGCTACAGGACCAAAACCACCCAGGTGGTGCTCTTGTGAAGGAACCAGGGAGCAACAATTGAATCTCTGTAGCTTAAAATAAGCAGGAAATTCAAATCCTTGCCATTTAGCTGCTCCAGAGCATGGCCACCATGCTTAAAACTGACGCAACTCAGCACTGGCTTCATTTTCAATCAGTGAGGAGGGATTTCCAACCCCTCCCTCTCCTCAGGGCACCTTATTTGATGTACAGGGGGCAGAGTAGAGAGGCTGGCCCCTAACTGACTCCCTTCTCTGATGAAACAATACAAAGTTCTACTGACAGTGAAAACAAACTGTAAGAGCCGCAGTGATAATAAAATGTCAAAGTAAAAGGAAAATTGGATACTCCTAACTTGACTGACAAAGGCAATGTATTAAAATATCACCCAAACTTCTTGGTCACTTAGTTGAAACTGGAGATTCGGTGAGGAAGGGGTTACGGCGAGTCGGAGCTTCAGACTTTGAATATGTTAACCCCTAAGCGCCCAGCTCTTGCGAGCCAGCCATAGTAACCATTTCCCGCAGATGAGAAGATAGAGCAAGAGTATTTAAAATACTGGATTCATCAATTAGGTCTCAAAATAAGACCAAACACATTGTTAAAGAATAACAAATTTAGAAATTGAAAATTCTACGAGGCAGTGAGCAGTTCTCCTCCTTTGTGACCATACAAATGCTTTCATGAACAACACGTATATGTCGGCTCTCTATAAATACTGCATAGGACACTGATGTTGACCCTGAACGATGAGGTTAAGCTAAATCTGCCCCATAGCTATTCATCCTTTGTATAGTTGAAAAACTAGAACATGAATTTAGTCTCCATCAGCTCCATGTTAACCATAATATTCTTGGTTTCTCCCCTTTATGACTTCTCTTACATTTGGAGGTAATGACCTTGCACCCTTCACACATACTTGCCTCCCCTCAGAAATGGAGGAAGCAGCATAAGAGATGTATAGGAATATGGGGGACAGAGCGCAGAATTAAAATAAATAGTGCATCTATACTTCACTGTGCATTCACTTGCACTTGTAATGAAGTTCAAACATCTCTTTTGCATGCACTCCCCGAAATAGATTTCTGCTCAATGAGGCATTTGCAGAACACGTGTGTATGACCCCCTACTGTCCCAATCCAATGAGATTTCCCAAAACTCTTTTCATAGAAGCCAATTGGTCTTATTCACGCAACATGTACAGTCTTTACAGTGATCTAAGCAAGGTCTGGTCCTGCAGTTACATACAGCAAGTTGTTAAGGCGTCGCAGAACAAACAAAAGTAACGTGAAAAGAGAACAGAGAAAATGCAAAAGGTTTATAATACAGGTAGCAAATACATTTGCATAACTACTTTGAAAAAAAAAGTATTGTTACAACACTGCAGAAAGTAGTGCCACTATTTATAGTGGATCAGTTGAGTACAGGCCGCCATTCTGGAGTTGAACCAACATTGTTGAAAATGCAGCCGGTCTCTAGAAAACGGAGTCTATTAAGGCATGAGGCACTAAGTGACTAGCTGCCAACCCCACTAGTTCTTGGCAAATAAGGTTGTAGTCTTAAGAACATTGGTTTAGGCCACAAAATAGCAGCCTGTACTGTGTGAAGGTGACGGGACCAGTCAAAAATAAGTAACCTGCATATTTTTTTGTTTTCTTGGATCTAAATTAGTACATAATCCATTCAGTTATAAAAATAAAGTTTATTGGGGAAAAAGGTGTTTAAACCCACATTCTATAACCTAACAAATGCCAAATTGCCTGGTTTGAAAATGTAGAAAACATGCCATTTACATTAAAGCCACGCTACCACCTACATAAAATATTTTACTAATGTGTACCACTCACTCCCCTGTCAGAGCCACAGGGCGTGTTACAAGCAGCCGTACATGTAGGGCTACTCCGCTGCTTTCACAGGCCCAGCGAAAGCAGATATTTAAATTTGGCTAACTACACAATTATCGGAAAGAGAGTCGCATGTAGCAGCCCCGATGGGCTCCGCCTAAGGGGGGAGACACATTAACAAAATCTTTTAAAGATGTGTTAGTGAAGCTTTAGAAAGAACTAAAGCACACCATCAGAAACTATTGCCATACAGAAGGTAAATCATAAAATGTGTGTGAAGATCAACTTTACTCAAGCCTGAGAAAGACAACACTAAAATATATATTTCTGACAGTGCACCCGGCTAAATATAGGGATTAAATAGCAAAACAAGTTCATAATAGAACCACACTGAATATTCACAGACCTTTAAGGGAGATGCTGATGTTTAATTAATGATATAATCCACACAGGTTTCATTTTTTTTTCTGTTTAATTTTCTTTGCATGAAAGAATAAAGAAACCTTTCAGCATTACAAATAAGGCTCATCTTTACCCCAAAAAGAAAAAAAAAAAAAGAAAAAAAAATATGTTGACATTTTAAAAAAAAAATAAAAAAAAAAATAAAATAAAAAAAAAATAAAAAAAAAATGTAAAGCCTTATTTTTAAAATATACAATGGGCTATCAATTGTTTTCCGGAAACACAGATCTTGTAAGGCTTTCCCTGCTGAATAATATATACACAACCAGACTGCTTCATATAAAAGTTCCTAGCTGCTCTGTCCGGTGATATAAATATCAAACACCCCGACCAGAGACGTTCCTGTCGTGGGCAAGATGCCACCTGTAATACTCTCTAAACGAGTCATCTCAGCAGAAAGAACTTTACAAGACATTTTCTGAAAAATTGATTATTTCCTATTCAATTGATTTACATGTTCTTTTTTTTATTCCCCCCACCCCCCCCCCCAGGTAAATTGCTACTTATGTTAAACATTTCAAATCCGTAAACCACAGTCGATACTAGAAAAGCCTCAAACAATGTGTTTCAGACAAATCAAGCAATTGGGCGTTAATATCCGGTCTGCAGCAGTATTTAGGGGGGAGGGGGGGGGGGCAGTTTATTTTTCTGGTTATCCAGAAGATGCCGGTATCCACACATGTGCCAAAGTCCGGTGGTACGGCTAAACACAGCTTAGGAGATTAATATCTGATGGTGTCCGTACTCATTTCTCGGTTGTAGGAAGTGCAGCGTGGGTAAATCTATCCCTTGACATAAAGCCAGGAGAGAGCTCAGTCTGCAGTCTCCAAAACAGACTGACTCAGCGCCAGGTCCCAGTAGTGTTCGGCCCCGTGCTTCTTAAAATGTTCCCGCGCCATGTTCTCCGTGGGGCACTGTTTAAATTTAATATCTCCAAAACTGCGTTCTTTGGCTGTTCCCTGAAAAATCATCAAGTAGCATTATTTATTACTGAGCAGAGGACATTGGAAAAGGTATAAAAAGGAGAATTATTGCTAAAAATTAAGTAAAACTGTACTTATTCCTAGGACTTGACTTTATTTCACCCAACAGTACAATTAAAATAACTATAGACTTGTCCAAAAACACTATTGTTTTTCCTAAATCGATCCCTTTCCTTTCTTGCCGGCACCTCCAGCCCAATGCCTCATATTCAACAGGCCTTTCACTTGCTTCTGTTTAATGGTACATACGCATAAGAAACATGTTTAGTATGTACTTTTACAAGCAGCTTAGAGATCGGTGTAGACTTCCAGATATGTTTAAACGCACTATAAGCATAAAAACTAAAAAACAAAACAAAAAAAACCCCAAACAGGTAAGGGCTTAAGAGGGGGAAAAAAAACCCACCTTATATCTCAATGCAAGTAGAACGCATTGGGTATGGTAACACTACAGACCATGGTTTAAACACAATTAAAAAACAAAACAAAAAGATTCAGATTCCATGGTGTTTAAATTGGAATTTGTATGTGTGGGTCAAAGGTACACTTTAAGCGCCGTAATATTATAAGAAAAGATATTTCTGACGCATGTTGCCCGTCATTGAAGAGGAACAGTCATCTCTTTTAGTACAAAGTGTACTAATGTAGTACAAAAAAACAAAGAACATAAAATTAACTCACCTCCCACACTAAAGAGCACTTGTTGGATTTCTTTACAGTTTCCTCATCTGACTCGTCATCATCTGTAAGGAAAAACAATTCATTATAGGGGGACTTGGGTACAATGACATTTATAGGGGAAAAGACGTGCTACATCAAACTCATGATATAGCCCAACAATCTCAATCTCAGTGAACATGCTACAATACTTATCTCTTAACAAATCGGTCACAACAGTTGGTGTACATATATAGTGCATAATACCCGAAATATGTCATCAATCAGACGTCCATGGAGAAAATCAAGTGTATAATGCAGACAGACGTTTGTAGGGATTTACTCATTAATACATCACAAGGTGCTTTTTTGTGAATGTTATAACGATAAACTGCGCTGTATTAAATTGTCTCCCGAGCTTTTCACGCAATTTGATACAACCTAAATTGCTCTCCGAATCAGTCGTTGTAATTACCAAGTGCACACTGTTGCCTTCATCCAGTTTCATACACATTAATATGCAACACATCCATACTCACCATGTGTCTTGGAATTTGTTGTTTGCTCGTCCCATTTAATTCGACTAAGCATCAACCGTTTAAATTTCTTCTGTGCTTTCGGCCCTTAAGCATGAAAAACATTGTCACGTACAACTATCAAACTGCGGCGATTCATGGTAATGCAGAAAGTATATTTCGCAAATAAATGTCAATAATGCATGATTCATTGTTTGCTATTAGACCATGCAGTACATTATGTCCTTGCTGGCCTGATGCTCTGCTTTTATCTCTATGCATTTTATTTCCCTCACCTTGGCTCTATATCCCCTTATGTACAGCTTTATAAATATACAACAACAATGCAACTGTAGATCTTGTACGTACCTCCTTCCACTACAACCACATTAACATCTTTGTGTAGTACGACTACTCCTGTCAAGTACAGCTGGTTAATGTTTGCTTCAATCTTGAATTTTTTGGATGGATTACTTAAATTCCGAATACTATAAAACACAAAATGTGCATAATTTTTAGCGTAAATATAAGTAAAAGACAAAAACGACAGTACAACTAGACAATGCAGGAACCCCCAAAACACTATTGTAACAAAAAGTTAGACATAAAATACACATAGTTTGGGATGATTGAATTTTTTTTTTTTTTTTTTGCAAAGTTATGACAGCTTGGAAATTCTTTGTTTCTACCGAAAACGGTTTCTATCTTGTCATCCTACCCAATAGCACTGATTGTTGTCACATGCAGAGTGACCAGATCCTGCTAGAAATTCCTGCAGCTCATTAACGCTGTTTTAGGCCTCTTGAGAGCCCCCTTGAGTTTTCTCCTTGTCATTACATCAACGTTGGAGGGATGTCCTGATGTTGGCAACGCACCTGTTGTGCCACATTCTCTCCATGTTAGTCTTCAGTGTTGCATTGTACATGTAATGCCTTTGAAATCCTTTCATAGCCCTGCCCTTATTGGTACATTTCAAGATTGAGATCCCATAGATGTTTTGAAAGCTCCATCGCTATCCTAGTAGGATGCAACCAAGAAAACTGCAAGGAAATCCTACAGGCCGACCTTTATTTGGTTTGAAGCACAATCACTTTCATTGCTGGGAAGTATATACTATTCACCTTCAAACATGATTGGTTAACGCTGAACACTAATACATCACTTGCAGATTTATGCAACTGGGGTATTGTAACTTTTTAATTTTACACTTTTTCTAAAAAATAGCTTTTAACTTGAATTTTGTTGGTTACAAGGTCACATTTAAACATTGAAAAAGGCCAGACATTTTTAATTTCAGGCTTTACATAATAAACACCTGTAGTTTCAATAAGGCTGTGTAGAATTTTTATATCCACTGTATATGTTAAGGTAGGAAAATCCATTTAAAGTCCACCTTACAAAACGTACAGAAGAGTATTTCAAATCACGAGAAGTGTAGAGGAATTATGTAAACTAACATACCCTCCCTAATGTCTAGTACCCTACAGCTATTCTATGCTCAGGGGTGGGCTGGGCCGGGGGGCATCGGGCCCCCGGGCCGCTCAGAATCACGGCTGTTAGGGCCGCATGCTCCCCGAAAGTAATATCAATATGATGCGGCCGCCTGTGCCCCCCAGGCTGACGTCCGTCAGCCCGTCTATGCTGTTCGTTTCCATGTGAAAACAGAGTACAAGCTCCACCGCTTACAGCAGTGTTTTCTCCACACCACTAGGGATTCTTACACTCACCATATTCAGATATTAGCACACGTGTTTGAACCCCAGTGACGATAGAAAACAATGCAGCAGAAGGAGGTCCACAAACCACAGCCCCCTGGAAACTCAGACAGAGATGGGGAGGGGAGTAGTTAGATCATTGCAGGTGTTCGCAAATTACCTGTTAACGCAATTTTGGACGTGATTGGTTAACACTGAACACAGCTATATCACCATTATGAAAGGGTGAGTATTGTATGTAAATAATCATTACTAAGGTGCACAAAACTCCAATGCTCTAGACAGTGGATACAACAGATCAGATATAAAAACAAAATAACACACAAGGCTGAATAATAAGGTGTGTATACGGGACTGAGAGGTTCCTGCATGTGGGCTAAAAGGCGCAAACCGATATAGCCAAATTTAACGCGCCGCGTGCACTATTACTGTCATTACGGTAATTGTGCGCGTAAATACAGGTATTACGGTACTTTTCTCGCTGGATTTCAGCTCGCGGCTCAGGGAGCTGCGAGCTGAAATCCAGCTTACTATTACCGTAATACCGGTAATAGTTTTTCTGCAGCGGAAACCGCCGAGAGCTGAATATGCCCCTCAGGGTGCAAGCTTTTTAAAAACAATTATTTTTATAAATTGCAGTTGGCTATTAAACCATCATCAGGTGGGTTTATGGAAAGGACTTCTACCTGGTAAGAGATTTTCTATAAGACATTTAGAGGAGTTTGTACCTATAGACAGCTACATGGATGCCTTGTGTAATATCTTCCTTTAACTTTTTTACTTTCTTCTCTTTCCTCTGTTCTGCTGTTAGTTTTCTGGCTGCATTGGCTTCTTCGTGAGCTCTAAAAGGGAGGGGGGAGGGGGTGAAAAAAAAAATCATAAATAAATTGGCATTCGTAAAAGGCTCATCTACAATTCAAATCAACTTTTAATCATGTGACCAATGTTGATAGTTAACCCCCTGAACAGTGTACTTCCTATATCATCATCAACATTTATTTATATAGCGCCAGCAAATTCCGCAGCGCTTTACAATTGAGAACAAACATTAATAAGACAATACTGGGTAATACATACAGACAGAGAGGTAAGAGAACCCTGCTCGCCAGCTTACAATCTATGGGACAATGGGAGTTTGAAACACAAGGGCATGTGCTATATCATATTGCACACTGGACCAGCTAAAATGCAAAGGTAAAAGTACGGAGTGGGCTGTGTGTGTAGCATTGTTGGTCAGAGGGTTGTCTTGTGTTAGCTGTGTAGAGGGTGGTAATAGGGGAGATTAAGATGGTGGTTGAGGAATATTATAAGCTTGCCTGAAGAGGGGGGTTTTCAGAGAACGCTTGAAGGTTTGGAGACTAGAGGAAAGTCTAGCTACAGTATAGCTGTCAATCCATGAATAGAGGTTGTCTTACCCTGCAACCACCCTGTCATTAAGTAACTTACTGATGATGTGGGCAGTTACAGTGGGAAGACTTCCTACTTGAATTCATTAATTATGTGGTACTGGAGATCACTGCCCATCATTCTTGAGTGAGACATCTGCAAAGCCCAGGTTGGGTTTCAGATTTTTAGTTTGAGATAAACAGCGTAGAACACACAGGGTTTCTATGGAGTTATTTTTAAGGCCAAAAATCTTGGTCACTTCCCTTAGTCTTTTCATATCTCTCTCTAAACGTCAAAAAAGGAAGACATTCTCTTCACACAAGCTGAACTGCATAAACACTGAAGTTGCACCAGCAGTCATTTTTTTTTTAATAAGCAAAACAGAAACAAAAATTAAAGAAACGTTGCCTGTGTAGCTTTGCCCCTTAAAGGGTATGGTGACTATCACATGTATCTTTATAGCCAGTAGTTCTTTTTAATGTGTATTTTAGGTTGGGGCAGGTCTACAGATCGTTAGGAGGAAGAGAACTGGCTACTTACTTCTGTCGTTTCGCCATCTGTGCTCTGACGTGGGCCTCTACCTTTGTAGGGTCCTGAATTGCTTCTGTTCCCAAAACTCGCATCAGATTGGATATTCGCACTGAGAGAAAAAAAAAGAAAAGTAGGCACATGATTTAGGAACACTGACAGGAGAGGTATTTTCCGTCTGGTGGAAGAAAAGCAGAGGGGAACCCACCATAGAAGACTCCCGGTGGACTTCCTGTCAGTCATGCTGACTGAGATAAATAGGTCAAAGCTACACAACACTTAAAATATACACTCAGACCTACCTTTGGGTTCTGGCGGAGGCATAAGTCCTAAACGTACTTTCTCCTGCAGTTCTTTCTGCGCCTCCCTCCTCGTTTGACGACGTAGTTTCTTCTGTTCTTTTTTGGTGAGGTAAATCCCAAGGGTCACTGGAGCATCTGTATCAACTGGAAAAAAAAAAACCCAACAGCCACAAATGGGACAGTTTCCAAAATGAGCATTAAAGCTGAAGTCATAAATTAAAAAGCTCCTTAAAGTCTAGGATGTCCGATTTAAATATTCCATCTCCTGGGTTGGCATTATATAGAATTGCAATTGAAAAGGCTTTTCTGCATCGATTACTACATTTCTTTTAAAACATATCAGGATCCATTCAGCAACCCTTGTGATCCATCATCTCAACTGTTTCCTACACTCAATTTTGCCTCCTACTTTTGGTTCCCGCATGCTAGTGTATGCCCTGCTTATTTATGTTGATGAGGAAGTTATTAACAGAATCAGACAGGTTATTCTTAAATGTCGCCAAGTGGGTTGTTAGTAACAGAGATAGGAGAGGAAGTGACAATTGGGTTATATGGTTGGCGTACACATGTATGTTATCAAGCTCATCGTGTTTAGACAACAATGTAATTGTTCCAAGCAAAGATAAAGCTAGGTACACACTACAGAATGTCCCACCAACTTTTTATGCCGATCGATGATCCGTTCATGGACTGCATACACACCAGCCTCGTTTAGGACGATAAAGGGAAGAGCGGACGTCCCTTTAGCGACTTTTTACAGACATGTTGTCGTGAGCAATGACTAATTTCGTACTCACTGTTGTGGATCGGTTGGAAGTTTATACACACTACACAGCGGAAACGAAATTGGAACGAAAATATTAAACGGCACGACCAACCAAATGAGGCGACAATCGTCCATTTGGGCAGACTTTCGACCATCGCGTCACTGCACACACTGACCCGACTTTTGAACGAGCGGTCGTATGTCGGCTGTTTGAGACGATTATTGGATGAAAACTGTGTAGTGTGTACCCAGCTTTAGACTCATGCCTAGGTGAATTCCGAGTCCTCAACCCTTGGTCTGAATTAGGCTATTTGGTCTGCTTCATTCTAGTAGAGCTAGGACATCTGCTGCATGAACATTCTCTTTATAGTATTTCTAGTAGTTCGCTCTTTTTGATTGTGTATTTGAAAACTTAAAATGATTTAACAAATAAATATGCATTAGAGATATACGTTAACCAACCAGCCCACACAATCAATTTACCTGGAGGGCTGAGCTGCGCTGGGTGTTCCACCAGATTTGTGATTCCGTGGAATTCTTCCCGTCGTGCTAAAGTTTCTGCTTTCCTGGATGAAAACAAATAAAATTGCCATATTAAGGGAGCCCAGGTTAATCTGGTTAGAAAGTCGTGGCACATATCTCTGCGGTGAAGGTAATATCGCTAATAGATTCATTGCCATCATTCCGCTAGGCAAGGTGAAGATTACATTACTAAAACCCATAGTAGTGTTGTTAGTGTGTGAAACAGATACTCACAGTTCAATTCCATTGGGAATGACGAAGGAGTCCCACCACTCAATATCTGGAATTTCGCCTTCCTTAATCTCTTTTTTGGGGGCAATGAGTGCTAGTCTGGTGGATGTCTGGATGCCTGTTTTCTTGGCTGCTTGCGAGATTTCGGCCTGCAGTTTCTCCAGCTGAGCCTGTTGAAGAGAAATGTTTCACTGTATTAATAAGCCTATCTCGCAGGTGCCTACACAGCTGCTAAAACGAGGATTAGAAACAAAAAGGTGGCACCTTCGTCCGCAACCTCTGAGCGATTTTCTCAAACTTTCCCCTCTCGTGGAACTTGAAGGAGCGTTTTGTGCGCTGCGCAGGCATGACGGAAACACGAGGGTCGAAGAAGGTGTTGGACTCCAAATCTTCCGAAGGCTTCTCTTTTAACTGCTGCTTGAATTGCTCCCTTTTCACAGCCCGGATGTTGGCTTTCAACGTGGGCATGCGATGGGTCAGCTCAATCTCTTTCCCTGTGGCATCAACGGTGCGACCTTGGTCATCCAAGATCAGGGGGGTGGGTTTTGTCTGGTCCTTCAGCTCTACTTTCCTAGAAAACAAATAAAAGGTACCATTATAAGCCTATAATACACCTGCCAACAAATCTTCAGTACACACTACAGGATCCACTAAAGGCAACGCTAGTATTCTTAAAATTCATGTTGTGCTTCAATTCTAGGAAAAGAAGATGTGATAATTACAGTGACCAGATCAAACATGTACAGAGTCATCAACGCTAGCAACATCTCATACACTGAATGCAAAGAGATGAACAACTAGGATGTAGATATAGAACAAAGATACTATTAAGTGGTTGAAAGAGGGTAAGAAAGTATTTTGAAAAGGTAGCTATGTGGTTCAATAGAAACAAAGGAGCATATCAATATGTAATATTAAATCCTTGTTAAGTCCAAGTGCCAAATTGCAAATAAACATTTATTCACTTCCTAATAAGAGAACAGTACACGGACAACTCATTACCACATATTGTGACATGACATTTGCCGGTTGAGATGGGAAACCATATGGTACTCACGGAGGGGCGATTCCCATGGCATGAAGGTTGGCCAGGCCGACCATGTTAGTAATTCCTATTAAGCCAGGTTTCAGGGCTTGTTGTGCTTGAATTCGTGCTTGCAGCTCTGCGGCTTTCCTAGCCTTTTCTATGGCATCGTTCATGAAAGTGGCAGCCTGGGACGGCTGGATGGTGTTACCGATAAGGGAACGCTCAGATTGGGAGGAGGAAACTTTGGGCTGTGAAAAAAAAGGGAGGTCAAGACAACTCTTAATACTTTACTGGCTAGCTTGTATATGCCCCCCTTGCATTTATTTGGAAGAAATTAAAAACTTTTGTACTTTACTTTATGTACTTTACAGCATTCAGAATGCCAAAATGGACAGGGACGAATACACTGTTACATTACAGTATACAAAATATATATCTATCTCTCTCATATAAGAGGATTTATGTACTTACGTTAAATCCGTTTCTCTGATTCCGTCTGGGGGACACTGCTTACCATGGGTTGTGGAGGGAGCTTGGGGAGTTGGCACCTAACTAGTTAACTTTAGTACTGCCGACAGACCCCTCCTCTCTACAATCCCCCTGCCAGTTAATTAAAAAGCCCCAAGGAGAAAAGGCCAATCAAACAAGAGCACACAGAAGAAAAGCAGAAGGGAGGGATCGCAGTGTCCCCCAGACGGAATCAGAGAAACGGATTTAACGTAAGTATATAAATCCTCTTTTCTCTTTCATCCAGTCTGGGGGACACTGCTTACCATGGGGACGTTCTAAAGCAGCCCCCTAAGGGTGGGACTACTCTGAAAACCCCGCTCGTAAAGCACTAAGAGCGAAATTTGCATCCGCGGGTGCAAATACATTAAACTGGTAAAATTTTGTAAAGGTGTGGACAGAGGACCAGGTGGCTGCCCTGCAAAGCTGGTCTGCAGAAGCCCCATTTCTCGCTGCCCACGACGCCCCTACCGATCTGGTGGAATGGGCCGTAAGTCTCTCTGGCACCGGACGGTTAGCCTTATGTAAGCTTCCCTAATAGTAGCCGTGATCAATCTTGCAATGGACTGTTCTGAGGCTGGCCAGCCTCTCTTATTTGCATCATAAAGGACAAACAGAGAATCAGTACGTCTAATCTGAGAAGTTCTTTTGACATAAATGCGGAGAGCCCTAACCACATCTAACTTTTCCATAGACTGTTGATCCGAATGGGAAGTAGATGAAAAGACCGGAACTACAATTTCCTGGTTCAGATGGAAAGCCGAAACTACTTTTGGAACGAAGGAAGGGAGGGTTCTTAACACCGCTCTGTCCTCGTGGAAAACCAAATATGGTTCCCGACAAGACAGACCTCCTAATTCCGAAACCCTACGTGCAGATGCAATAGCCAAAAGAAAAAGGACCTTCCAGGTCAACCACTTCAAATCTGCCACAAGTAAAGGCTCAAAAGCAGGCCCTTTAAGCATATCCAGTACCAGGTTGATATCCCATGGTGCTGTGGGCGGAACATAGGGAGGCTGAATATGCAAGATTCCCTGGAGGAAAGTCCTAATATCTGGAAAATCCGAAAAAATACTGAAAGAGCCGATACCTGGACTTTTAGGGAACCTAAACGAAGTCCTGCTTCCAGGCCATCCTGAAGGAAAGCCAACAAGCGAGGGAGACGAAAAGAGGACGAGTGACATGTCCTATTTTTGCACCATCTGATGTAGGCTCTCCAAATCCGGTGATAGATGCGAGCTGAAACTGGCTTTCTGGCTCGCATCATAGTGTTCACTACGCTGGAGGAAAAACCTCTAGCCCTCCAGAGGCTGGCTTCAACAGCCATGCCGTTAAACTGAGCTGAGGTAAATTCTGGTGACGGAAGGGACCTTGTAGAAGAAGGTCGTCTCGAGACGGAAGACGGAAACCCTGTCCTTCCGCCATAGAGATTATGTCCGCGTACCAGACTCGGGGCGGCCATGAGGGAGCTATTAGAATTACTGGCAGACCGCCCTGCCTTACTCGTCTGAGTACGCGAGGAAGCATGGGAATCGGAGGAAACAGGTATCCCAACCTGAACTCCCATGACATCGTCATAACGTCCATGGCTCTAGCAACCCAAGCTGAAGCAAATGTGGGCCTAAAGGAAGAACCCGCAGCTGCAAATATAGATTTCAGCTGGGATTCCACTCTGCGGTCATTGACATCCTGCAGAGATGCAGAACCTGGAAGTAAAGTGTGCTTGGCCAATCGGGCTATTGGAATACTCTCCCAGCGAACCACATCTTCCTCCTGCAATGGGTACAGGGAAGAGAACCTTTTGGGAACAGAGAACCTCTTATCAGGCTGTTTCCAGGCTCCTTCTGCAATATCCTTAAGCTCTACGGAATGGGGAAAACGAATAGCCTTTCTTTTGGCCTTCTTAAATAGACTTCTGTCTTTAGGAGTAGGATACTCCAGTTCTGGGAGGTCCAACTCTTGTCTCACTGCTAAAACCAAATCATTAATGAATTGGCTTTTAGAGCCCTCTTCCTGTCCCAAAGGTTGAACCTGGTCAGGATCAGAATTTATTTCCCCCTCTTCCACTGAAAACTCCTCAGAGTCTGAAAGGACCATAAGGGGTATTATCAGATCTAGGCCTCTTTTAGCAAGCGGAATGTTTGGGGATTCAAGTAACTGGTTTAGTTTATCCAAACCCTTTATAAATGCTGCAGACCATGCCGGTTCTGTGGGAACAGGGGCTTGGTCTGTATGAGAAGAGGAAGGTCCTGGTATAGACGTTCCAATAGAACCTGTGGTAACAGGGAGGCCCAACTGAGTACTAGTATTATTAGCCACCAAAGTAGCCACAGTAGATGGCAATTGATTGGATTGAAAAACCATCTGTGCTAAAGAGGAAACCGACTGATAGGGAGGTCACCCAGGCCGGTTCCTCCGTCAGTGGGGCTGGAATATGCTGGATTTGCGCAGGGGGAACCCCTGCCTCGCAGACAGAGCAGAGCGCCAACGGGTCCTTCTGCCCACAAGGTAATTTTACATTACATTTAGAACATGTAAAATATTTTGCAATAGGGCCCTTTCCCTTATCTGACATTTCATAATAAAGGAAGGCACACCAAACAAACAGACTTAAATTGTTAAATTTAGCTGAGTAGAGAGAGAGATATAAATGTGTGGAGAGAAAAGTGTAAACTACAAGTAATCAACTAATCTATATATAAAAGTTGTACTTATTGTAATATTTTAAAAACAAAAAAATACCTAAGCAAGTAGGAGAACTATAATATAATCCCTACTAGCCCACTTGTACACAGCAATACAGAGTATGTGTTTAAATAAATCAGATACTTAGCCCATAGGCCAAACAGGGGAGAAGTCCAACAGCAGTGTCCTGGTGCCTGCTCCCTCAGATCTGTTCTCTCTTCCCGGGCTTCTCCTTGGCGCCAGAAGACTGGGACGGACCATCTCTCTCTGGAAGGAGGGGGAACTCTATGTGTTAACTCCCCCCTTCAGTAATGCTGCCTCTGATTCTGTGGTCCATATAAAAAAAAGGGGTTATGTGGCAGAGTAGTGGAGACCTCCAGGGTTGAGGTCTCCGCAGCGGATGATACCCGATGCCCCCTCCTATGCATGAGGGGGATCCTGGTATAGCCCCCTTCTCCTCTCCTCCGTAACACCGCTCTGTCCCAATCCAAGATGGCCACCAGCATATTAAATATCCGATAACCGGCGCTCTATGCCTGCAGTGGCAGCGCCGGTTATCGGGGAGGCTCCAGGAGTGACAGCGGTCCGTGAGACCGCTTGTCACTCCTAATTCAGGCACACATTCCTCCTGTCCCTGTCAGTGAGAACCGCTGGCTCTCATCTGACAGGGTAGTGCCTGCGCTGCTCTGCTGTGAGTGTGTTCTCTATAGTAGAACACACTCCAGCTCTGCCACCTGTGACAAAAGTTCAAAAGAATAAATTAAATAAAAATTAAAAAATTACATTAAGTACTAAAAAAAAAAACTGAACAAGAGGGGGCAGGGAGATTGTAGAGGGGAGGGGTCTGCCAGCAGTACTAAAGTTTAACTAGTTAGGTGCCAACTCCCCAAGCTCCCTCCACAACCCATGGTAAGCAGTGCCCCCCAGACTAGATGAAAGAGAAATTTATATATATATATATATATGGATTTCTGGGTTTATATAAAGGTAATTGTGGTCAGGTCTACGTGGTGTTTTACCGAGACTCGATATGTTGATATTTACCATGATATAAAACACAGGTGACCAAAACACTGATAAATTACCAAGACTTACTATATATGCCAAAGGAAAACCCACCCCAGGACACCACAGTAACCTGAAGCTGGATCGCCACTTTGCTTTCAGCTGGTACTGATGCTGCAGTGAAAATGACCAATTATCCCAACCTCATGCACCATCCCCATTAACATTTAAATAATAATAATGTCTTATGAGCATTTGGAGTCTGGTTTGATTTACTTACATGGATACGGTTTTTAGGAATCTAATTCAAAATGACAGGCCCTCTGACAGAAAACTAAAACAGACATTACAGGGCACCAGCTGTTATATACATAGGTATTATTATCTCCAACCTACCACTGCAGGAGGACTGACAAAACTCAGCTGCTTCTTCCTCTCTTCAATCTGCCGGGTCGCTGCTTCCATCATCTGCTTGATCTGCAACACAGACAGACCTGTTACTATGTAATAACTACATTTTTGTGTAATTGTTCTGCAAAGCATCAATGTATGAAACATACATGGATAGCCATGAACAAGTTATTTTTTCAAAAATTAGAAGATACCAATTTTGTAACATAACTTACGTTGGAACATAGATTATGCATCCACTAAAGCGCTTAGTTTGGGTAGTGGGCATGCTACTTTTTTTTTTTTTTAATATTTCTTTATTGAAGAATGTCAAACATGTACACATCAGTAAATAAATTAGAACAAAGATATGTTTATACTTAATAATCATGAACCATGACACATAGTATGAGGAAAGTCGTCATCTGTGAGTCACTGAAGTGAACTATAAATATGATATCACACATAAGATACAAAAGCCTGGAGAGACCGGGGCAACACAAGCACTCTCCTAGTCCAGAAAGATGGGCATGCTATTTTAATTATACTCCTATCTCAATCAGCTGTCTATACATCATTATTCTCCTATAGATCAGCATTCTCTCCTCCCATCTTTTCACCCACTCTCCATCAGTATGTACACACAATATATTGATTACCATCTCTTTATGATTTCCCCCACAAGCTTCACCACCTGCTCACATTTCCAACTAGTTTTCTGCATTTTACTAGTACCTATACTTAGTATTTGCATAATGTCTATAATTATCATTCATCTATACTATACCTTACTGTCCAAGTATTCACTTTCACCTATTTATATACATCCTGTATCTGAGCTACACTCATCCATCCTACATGAACATATTCCTCTCTTTTCAATACCATCACAATTCTTCTTCTTCCCTGAACCCTATTTTCCATTTGGTTTTTTTCCGTCCCAGCAATAAAAACTATAGAGAACCTATTTTTCCTCCCATTCTACTCCACTATATCCACACTTTGCTACATTCCATTTTCTCTAAGATCTAAGCTCTCTCTCTTCAGCCCTGCACCTAACGATCTTTAATCTTGACCCTACTGCCGGTACACTTCCCTCTCCAGTATCTTTCCTTGTATTTCACCTGGGAAACACAGTGCACTCAAGATACTGACTTCAACAGCCAACCCATGTCATGTAGGAGGCCTATTAGGGGTTTTGGGCCCTGAGCACCTGGATGGCCAGGAGGACCTGCTTCTCTAGGTGGGAAACCAGATAGCGAAGGGTCAACCTCTAGAAAGCTGTCCACTAGGAGACGACAACCCCCCGGAAAGTGGCCCAAAACCTGAGGCCCCTTTCCTTAAGCGGGAGGAAGGAGTTATTCCCTCCTGACTGCCTGGAGGATGAGGTTATAAGGCTCCTCTCAAAAAGGAACCCTCCTTCAAAATGCAGTGCCGCTAGAGCCTGCTTTGACTCCTCATCCACCTCTCGTGAGCGCAGCCAGGGTGCTTGCCTGGTGGTCACAGCGGAAGTAGAGACTTGAGGAGCAACCTGAGCTACCTCACAAACATAGGCTGATGCATTAAGATGTTCAGCTATAGGCAAAAGCTTTGTTCTAGGGGTACCATTCTGAAGCCCATCTATAAAGTGGTACGTAGAGCACTCCATTGCCTTAGCAACCCAAGTTGGTGACAGCATGGGACGAAAGGCCGTTCCTGCTCCAACAAACATGGCTTTAAGACTACCCTCCATCTTCTGGTCTGCGGGATCCTTAAGGGATGCCACCCCAGAATGGACAGAGTGGTAGATTTGGTCAAAAGAGAAACAGAGGTGTCAACCATGGTTGCTTGCTCCCACTTGACCATTCCGGCCTGTGGCAGGGGTAAAGGCCAGAGTATCATCAAGGAAGCATGAAACGCTCATCAGGGTTTTTCCACCCGTCATCAATGAGATTCGATAGTTCTGAAGAAAGAGAAACAATATTATCCTTTTCTTATGTTGGAATAAAGCCAATACTCCAGCAGGACCACCTACAATGTCCAGTAAATCAAGAGTTTGCCGATTCGCCATAATGAGGTTCTCACCATTTGGCCGGCTAGTGGCATTTATCTAGTTGTAAGGGACCAGCTTCCTGAAGGACCTCCCATTCCTCATAATGGCAATGGCCACATACAAATCTCACATGAGGGTCCAAGCCACCTGAGGACGCTTGTGTGCGCCCTTCTCTCTAGGAAGCCTCGAGACATCTTTACAGGGAAGCCTTACCAAACCCATAGCAGGTTCACTCTAATGCTTCCAACCTCCCAAGTCCAGCTGGGAGAGGGGCAGTAGATCCAGACATTACTCGGGGGACAGGTTCCTTACCAGAAGTTAGACCATTAGTGCCAGCTCCTTGCGCCCATCATACAAAACACGGGAGCAGTATCCCCCAGACAGAATGAGAAGTTAAATAACAGCACATTCAAGGAAATCATCATCATCAACACCATTTATTTATATAGCGCCACTGATTCCGCAGCACTGTACAGAGAACTCATTCACATCAGTCCCTGCCCCATTGGAGCTTACAGTCTAAATTCTCTAACACACACAGACAGAGAGACTAGGTTCAATTTTGATAGCAGCCAATTAACCTACCAGTATGTTTTTGGAGTGTGGGAGGAAACCCACAAACACAGGGAGAACATACAAACGCCACACAGATAAGGCCATGGTCGGGAATCGAACTCATGACCCCAGCACTGTGAGGCATAGGTGCTAACCACTTTGCCATGGGACAAAAAGTTTAAGGTTACTTATATACTAAAGAATGACAAAATAAATAGTTGAAGTCGACCAATTGAGCAGGTATGAAGATATCAGATAACAATTCTCCAACCTGAGTAAATTCCCACTTATAACAAACACATACTAATATACACCATAAAATAAGCTATATAACTGTACCCCTTCCTATCTGTCCTGTACCTCCTGCAGGGGATTCCGTGTTATTTAAAGCAGCTGTGGGGCTGATTGGTGTCACAGTATAATCCCCATACCCAATCAGGAACCAGATTTAAACCTGGAGATCTTGCTAAAAAACGATGAGGTCATTGAAAGTTTCTCAGCAATCCAAGATGTCATTAACATGGAAAAGAACAACATACAAACAGAAAGGACGGCCGTACTCGTGCCAATAGGCATACCTGCATCTTGGTCAGCATGCCCGGGCTTTCAGTCGGTGGACCTGGAATCACTTCTGGTTCTTCTACTTCCTCAAACCGGGGGGTCCGTTTTTTCTTTGATTTAGAAGACTCCTTCGAGAGATCTGGATCTTCCCCAAACACTTCCTTAATGATAGAATATACAAACCATCTGCATTAGGAACAGTTACAAAGTAATTCATTTAAAAGAAACCCTAACCTCACATCATGTTTGGTGAAGAGAAGTACATGAGAAAATACTGTGTTTCTATTATATCTTTTGGTAAAGACATTTTTGTGGGAGAGAGAGAGAGAGAGTTGACAGAGCCACGAGTGGACTTCTGGGGTCCATTCTGCCCCCGGCCCTTCTCCACTCCCTTCATGTCCGATAAGAAAGTAAAGCAATTCTACCTGCATTTGGGAAAGGGAGCTGCACAGGTAGAGGTGGGTGAAGAGAGCACAAACGACTATAGAGCTTTACATTGGCTGCTTTAACTGAAGTTTGTAGCAGGCACGGTCACAGAACGCAAGGAGGCCTTCTGGACAAATTATTAGTCAAATTTATTTCTGTATAACTATGACTCTCTCTGAAGTCTATTTAGTTTATTTTGAATACAGCAGTATACTTTCAGTGCATTGTCTAAAGATTCCGCAGATGTGAACATGGTGAATGAACAACAAGTGGCATGCATTTTTGTTTAACCAATAGCGCACTAAAGACGCAAATGACAATCGTTCATCGGAGTACTTCTGCAGATTTCGTCATAAAGATGCATACAGGTACATTACTTGTAGCCCTCCCTATTCACAATGCACCGATGCCCCATTTATAGCAAGACATTAGCATAATTATTATATCCTAGTGGAGTTAATTTAGTCAAAGAATGTAAGTTTATTTGTATAGCGCCGATTTTATTGCACTTCTCTGTAAAGAGAAAATGTAATAATTTACATTAGTCCCAGCACCATCGCAGCTTGCAGTCGAAACTCTCTAGAGCACACAGACACTGGTCTATTTTACCAGAAGCCGATGAACCTACTAGGTATGTATGGGACTGTGGGAGGAAACCAACATAGCAAACATTCAAACTCCACAAAGACAGGGCTCTAGTCAGAATGCATGACTCAAGCACTGGGCGTTAATAAGCCATGTGTGAAGTGGTAAGTACATCCTTAGTGGTTTCATATAAATAAAGCAGATAACTTGAGACAGGAGCTGCTAATCAAGGCGTGGCATTATCTGCTCACCAATCTGGAATGGGTTATAAGGCTATTTCCCATCAGTCTCCAGTGAGAAACAGTTCATTTACAAATAGAGAACATTGGAGATAGCAGGCAATCTTCCCAGCAGTTTGTGTCTCGGCAAACTCACCCAAAGACCAGATCATAAAACGTTCAAAGGAAGAGAGTATATTGTATTGTGTTGAAGAATTTCTGGTTAGATATATGATGTTATGTCTGCTCCCCACTCTGTACCCCTTCTTCCTCCCTTTCCTTTTTTTTTATTTCTGTACCCTCCCCCTTGAAACCTTAAAAATGTAATAAAAATGTTGCTGTTAAAATAAAAATGCTCAGAGTACCTGCAAAGAACCCAAAAGCTACATCCAAGAATCTGAAAACCTCTTGTCAATACAGTAAAAGAAAGAACACCAGGTAAAAAAAACAAAACAAAAAAAGGCAAAACAATAAATGTAAAATTAAATTAAAATTTAATTCCAAATACAATTTGATGTTTGTCCTGCTCACAGCACAAGGACATTATGAATGGTCAAGGTACATGAAGCAAGCTGAAAAAATGTCCACATAATAAACACCACAAGTCAATGCTAACTATCCACACTGGCCTTACTACAAGACACTTCCCAATTATAGTTTTCTAGATGTCATTCACCTGAATGTCCACAAGTAATACGCAGTGCATATGTTTATACCGCATTTACAATACAAAGAGAAGGATGCAGCATGTATACACTTTGTCACTTAAGTACCCTATTCTCCATTTTAAAAATATACTGGAGCCTCTCCACGTATGGGACATTCAGGTTAGTGGGGTCTTCTATTGGGGACATTTCTAAAAATTGGTGCACAGCTACAAAAACCCCCCCAAAAAAACAAAGAAATAATAAACTCTAAACAGGAGGACAGAATCTGGATGCTTTGCAACATCCTTTTCCTAGAAAGTTACCATAAATGTCCCTTTATGCATTTTTATTTCTGCAGAAAGTGCATTGTACAGTCCATGTGATAGAACCCTGTGTCTCTGGCATTTAACATGCATGGAAATGTCCTAGGGCAGTGTTGGCTAACCTGTGACACTCCAGGTGTTGTGAAACTACAAGTCCCAGCATACCCTTTCCAGCAATAAGCTGCTATATATTGGCAAAGCATGCTGGGACTTGTAGTTTCACAAACACCTGGAGTGTCGCAGGTTAGCCAACACTGTCCTAGGGCTTCCCTTGCCACAGTATAACGAACGGTCCAAGATGCAAATAAGCAGCAGGAAAAATACTTTAGGGAGGGGGGGGGGGCTTAAAAAAAAAAAAGGATAAAAAGAAATACAAACTTGTGTTTAGTAAGTGAAGACTTTTAAAGAAAGCATCTCTCAAACATCTAAGCACCACGAGTTATTCAATAAAAAGAGCCATACAACACACAAATATTAGGATGGAAGCAACTCACCATAACCTCAATAAATATTCATCTTGTCGCCAGCTTACACAAACATCTCAGCATTATGGCATAATTTCACTTTAATGAACAATGTCTCCCATTAAATGAACACTCGCAGCTCCCCAATCTGTTATTTCATTATCCATGCATCACAGTAGAATTTGACAATAACTGGAGTTAGCTACATATACATTTTAATAGACAGATGCCCTTAAAAATCTGCCATCAACATGGGTATATTTTATTTCATTATGAAGCATAAGTTTTGGATACAAAATTTAACTCAGCATACATTTAATAGTCGGGAGGGGAAGGACCTCACAGTACACAGAGCTCAGAGGGGTGTTCCAAAAGTTTCCTGCTCACTACATCATATGCCATGTGACTGGTTCCCATGATAGTTACATGACACTGTGCAGAATGATAACTCATTAACAGCAGCCTGAAGAGACAAACCAAGGAAAAATGGATTGCCAAGCTTCTTATAGCCACACACACTATGGATTGCTGCTCAGATTGCCGCAGGCAGATTGACTCCCTAGATGACAGCAGGAATAGCGGTGGTAGAGGAAGACACTTGTAGACTGCTAGGGGCATGTGAGTACTACTGGATGTCTCAGACAACCAGCTAAACATGACAATTAGATTAGACTGCTACAGGTACATAGTATATGTAAATAGAAATTTATTGTAGTTGGCTGGAGAATTTCCATTAGCACAAAAGTTTGGGGACACGTTATATTAAGATTACTTAAAAGCTGGACAAACCCTTAATTTATCTGCTTGCACATTCCTTCATGTGACGTCTACCAGACGCACTGACCTATTTTCTTAGAAACTTTCTGCACTTTACCACTACATACATATCCAGTGGGGTGAATTAACAAAAATGTACTTTTATCTAATGAACAAAGTAGGACAAGGAAAATATATAATTACTTATTTTGCAGAATTAGCAGGAGTGCATGGAGAAGCCAAGAAATTCATGTTATCTGAAGGTGAAGACCCACCTTCAATGTCTACGTCCACAACAGAAGAGAAAAATAACCAAACTCCGATCTCATAGTGTCAATAAAACACATACCTTGATTTCACGTTTCCTGCTTCGGTCACTGCTTGATCTGGAGTGCCTGGAGCCACGACTTTCCCTGACGGCATCGTAAAGTTTATCAACAAAACGCAGCGTGGAGTCATCCAGAAATGGCTTTAGGTGGTCTGCAGAAAAACAATAATGTTACTAATGAGTCTTTCACAAAACAATTAAGTGATCCAAATAAAGAAATCAACCGATATGATGATATATTAGCTCGTCAACCTTACTAACTCAGTTCAGAAGCTCAGTAGAGAAAACATTTTTCTGCCAGGGGTACATTCACCATTATGATGGCAGAAGCAGAAGGATGTCTGAGCACGTGACAGATAGGAAATCAGCAAAGCCCTGTTGATGCTGAGTATGAGCTCATTATAAAATGGCTATTATATACAGCCACGTGCTGTCATATTCATAAGAACTGCAGGCAAGCTTGCAGCACTGTAACTATATGGTTATATTAGGATGTAAATAAATTACATTAAACATTGATGTCTGTACTATTTCATATATAAACACCAAAGCTGTGGCATGCACACCAATTGTCCATTTCAAAGTAAACCTGCACTACCACCTAGTCAAACATTTTACCAAGGTGTCCCCCACTCCACTAGCTGGAGCACCGGGGGGCGCTATATGCAGCAGTTATTTTCCTGGGGGGGGTCATATCACATCAAATCAACACAGGGTTTCAATCTGACCGTTTCAGATTGTAATAAAATTTGGTGTAATAAATACTGTCATGAGTGTAAAGAAAACCCTCAAATCTTAGGCTGATATGTGCACTGGTTTTGAAGTTATACGCCTTTAAAGTTGCAATTTTTTTAATGAAATATTTGCTGTTAACGTTGTTTTAAATTATGTTTGTAGCTCACCTGATTGAGCTAGAGAGTTCATTAAGGTCTCATTTTAAACGTCTTTTTATGGGCTTTCATATGATATATAACAGCAGTATGTTTCAATAAAAATGTAAAGTTTTCAAAGTCAAAATTTTGATTTTCTCAAAAAGCCATATTTTTACATTTTTGAAAAACATCTGAAAAATTGTTCATACTGTTAATAAATCCCCAAAGTTTTGCTTTGGGACCATCTGCTACAGGAGATTTCACTTTGGACTGTTTGTTAAAATAATGAAAATGAGAACAATCTAGGCCTGTTCATTACTTTTAATTTATGTCCTTAAACAATCCCTTTGATGTATATTATGTACAATGACACAGAATGTTAATACTGAAATATTTAAACAATTATGATAATTGTAAGTCTCACATTAATAATTAATAATAATTAATAATTTTAAGTCTTTCACATATTTTAAGAAAGCTTACTACAGATCATTACCATTGGGTGCCGATACTCTGGATGGATGGTGCTACTTGATGGGTTGGAACTGGCTGAAGGCTTCATTTGTTTTTAGTATTTCCATTTTACAAAGGGTGTACATTCCACCTGTCCGACTTAACAGATTCACCTTACGCAGAACATCTACCATAGTGATCCATAAAACATTGGCTTCCTTGGGAATGAAAAGAATGGTGATGGACCAGCTGGATGGAGAAATGTCACTTACACTTCATCAATGTTTTCATCTTTCTCCAGAATAAATGCAAGCCATAGACAGCAGTTACATACCCTCTGGTGTCAGAAAGTGGGAGCCAATACTACATTATCTTGAGGAACTGAACAATGACCCTATTGCTCTTTTCAAAGTGGCCCAAGTTGTTTTCTGCAGCTGGTACAAACTTTTGCAACTTTTGGCATGGCAGAAAAAATAAATGGACACATCCATTCTGAAACAGGTCTCAACCCCTTCTTATTAGAAGTATGATTAGCCTTTTTAAATGGGTTGAAACAAAAAGGTACCTGTCACTTTCCTCCATATTTTTTCTCTTTTCTTCTCTAAACCAATTTAAACACCAACCACTGCTCTAAACCAATTTAAACACCAACCACTGCTCTAAACCAATTTAAACATAGCAGGCTTGGACTGGGCTGCCGAGGAGTCTGGGAAATAATTCCCATGAGCCTCTGCTGAGAGGAGCATGTGCAGAGCTCTGATTGGAGAGGCCCATCACATGCTCCTCTTACCCAGCCTCATGGGCTGTGCCTTCCCTGCCTGGTGACAGACTTCTTTATGTGAGTTCAGTGTTGCTTCCAGTATGCTGGGTCCCTCCAGCCCAGCGCCTGTTCTCCATGTTGCTGTTCCTCCCCTGCTCCCAGCACACACTCTCCCAGTCTGATACTCCTCTGTAATTAAACACTCCGCTTCTTCAAATGTGACACAAATGGTCCAGGGTCAGGTAAGGTTTGGGTGGGCTTAAATTAGTGACTTTTTCACTAATTAAAGCCCACCCAAACCTAACATAACCCTGTAAAAGTTAAGACAATTGAAGTTTCTTTCTGCATAGAGCATCTTTCCACTTAAGTCCACACGCCTGCGGAGAAGTGGGAGCAGGTGTTGTCTGTAAAACTTCGTCCCCAAACACACCTGAAGAGGAACGGGCATTCCTCTAATGAAGTGAACTGGAACAAATATTGTTTTGTTGATTTTCTCAGATGTGTAGGTAGTGCCTCAATAAATACAATTTTCATGAATCACTCAAAACTGAAAGCTCTTGTAGCGGATGATCCCAAAATAAAATGTTGGGTATTTAGTAACAGTATGAACAATTTTTGAGATGTTTTTCAAAAATTAAAAAATATGGCTTTTAGAGAAAATATTACATTTTTAATTTTGATGGAAGCATAATGCTGTGTTATATATCATACAAAAGCCCATCAAAAGAGATTTTTTTTAAAATTGCATTTGTAGCTCACCTGATTGAGCTAGAGGACTCTAGCTCAAATCAGGTGAGCTACAAATGCAATTTTAAAAAAAATCATCAACAGCAAGTTTTTCATTAAACAATTGCAGCTTTAAAGGCATAGAACTTCAAAATCAGCGCACATAGCCTAAGATGTGGGAGTTTTCTTTACACCTATGGCAGCATTTAGTATACCAAATTTAATTGAAATTATAGAACACAAGGTAGATTTTTTTAAAAAAATTGTGTTGATCTGATGTGGTATGACCCTGGGGTTTCTCTACCTCTTCCAGCCCAAAACGACCAGATAAGTCATTAAAAACGTTTACTAGGTGGCAGTGCAGATTTCAGTATACATTAGGAAACTAAAAAGTATAAAATTTGGTGCTTATTTTCATTTATTTACTGGCTTACAAACGTTCTCATTCAACTTTTGATATATACAACATTGTTTTCATTGTTTGTTTCCAGCTTATTTTTGTGCTCGACAGCTGTGTTTTGATATAAGTTGCATATTTTCAATGCCCTAAAACAGGCCTGTCCAACCTGAGGCCCTCCAGATGTTGTGAAACTACAAGTCCCAGCATGCCCTTCCAGCTATCAACAGGTTGTCTACTGGCAAAGCATGCTGGGGCTTGTAGTTTCACAACACCTGGAGGGCCGCAGGTTGGACAGGCCTGCCCTAAAATATAACAGATCTGCTGTGCTCTCTACATTGAATACAATTACACCCAGTAAGACTTGGTCACTTTCAGGTACTTCATACAAAAATCAGATAAGCACACTAATCAATTTGTTACAAACACTATTTTAAGTCACTTTATCTGGCTGCTGAATGGTTTATCATATTTGCTATCAGTAGTTGCCATTTTTTAAACACAATATAAAAATAATGTGCTCTCGCAATTATATTCTACCTCATTAGAACTTAAGTATTCAGACACAACTAATAGCATGGACACCAATTATAATATAAAATCAATCTTCCATGCTGTTGGAATTAAAAGAATCACCAAAA